>NC_056741.1:1604148049-1604305469 GCF_019279795.1 Protopterus annectens
AGACTAGTAAAGTATGTGCAGATTGCAATGGTCAGAGTAATGTTTTACTCCCAGATCTGGAGTTGCTTCTATTTGCACTCTAGCATTGATTCATTGTATGGACGGACTGTTTTTTGTCTTTTTTCCATGGTTGGGCAACCATGGAGTTAGTATACATAAGTAATGGAGATGTCAGCGGTACAACCTTCCACATGGGGGGGGGGGGGGGTGCAGGGGCTTCTCCCCTGCAAAAAAAAAAAAAAAACATGTTTTGTTGTACATTTGTTGTTTACAAGGTGTTCAGTCAAATCAAATGAGCATTCAATCAAATTACATAGACCCAAAATGAAAAGGCTAAGAGCTTTTTAAATCTCTACAACACAGGTTGTACAAAGCTGAATTTATCCTCACTTCACTAGAGTTGGTTTGACTACTTTCAATGCCTTAGAAAGGTGTAGTGGTATTCAATGTTTCATCTGACTTTTTGTGTTAACAAATGGAAAGAATATCCTATTACAGTACATTGCTGATGAGCTGGAGATTTGTGGTAGCAGAACTAAAGATGAATCGGAACCTTAAAACAAAGTGTTGGTGGTGATTACGAGAAAGGGTTATAAGACATTAACTCTTTGTCTGACTCTAAGACTAGTTATGGACACTTGAGAAATACTGCCAGGTCCATTTGTATAAGTCTTTACAACACTGCTGCAAACGAGATAGGTACCACACAATGTGAAAATAGCTACTGCAAGTCCAATTCATAACAAGGACTTCTGGGAAAGAACCAATAAATCAGACAAGTGTTAGACTGATCAGCAGAAATTCACAAGAAAGACTGGAACACTAATAACAGATTAATGGATTCCACTAATGGGCAGGGTTTCAAAACAAGTACTAACATAGTTTTACACTGGACAAGTCATACCAGTCTGATCTTTGTAAGAATAGTCATGGTATTGCATGAATGTAGCATGTCTGGACTTTGAGGCTTTTGGCACTTCTTCGTGGAAGCCTGATTAAGTAGACTAGAGAAGGTGGCTAGTGGTAAAAATGTGAACTGGTAAATGACTACCTTTAAGAAAAAAAGAGTGGTGCTAAGGAGAATAAACCAAGTGGAGGGGTTGATGAGTCATATGTGGCATTTCTCTGCTGTAAGATGACAGAGAAATAATTCTGTTTGCTAATGACATAAAAGTAGAAGCAAGGATTTGAAAAAACAGGAAAAGGAAGCAACCAATATATTATCTCTTTGGATGGGTAGAAGGAGGAGAAGTCAGATTTAATTCCTTGAAGTGCAAAGATAAATTTTCAAAACAAGTTTCTGGGTCATCTTTATACCATAGGAATGCTGTTTTATAGTACAGAGCAGAAAAAAGATTTAGGGGTTCATAACTACAATGATGTAAAATTTATAGCACTATAAATTGGCAGTAGGAAGAATGCTGGAAGTTCTGCAAGAGGCATTCTAGGGAAAGAGGTGCATTGTACCAGATAGATCTCTGGTGAGGCTGCATATATAATATGATATGCAGGTCTAGACACAGACTAGCAAAGGCTATAAAACTCCTAACAGGGTTAAAATAGCAGTTATCCAACTGGTGAGAGGGATGCAAACTAATCAGTTACAGGAAGAGTTCAGAGACTGTGATCAGTGACTTGAATGACAAGAAACTATCCTACAGACAGGGTGATTAAGTGGGATGGTAGAAGTTAGTTTTAAAGGAATAAGAATAGAAGCCTGCAAGCAACTGACAAAAAAACAGTGGAGACGAAGATCAGATAAGATGAAAGAATGCATTTTTTAATGAGGGAGCTGTGGAATACTTGGACAAAATACCAAGCTGTATGTCTGAATGTGAAAAATTGGTGAAATTAAAGAATGCCTACAAAAGATGAACAAACCGAGAACAGGTGGATGCATGTACATATGGACTAAAAAGGTATAGGACTTTATTTTGTCTTTTTTTCCATATATAAAGACAGAGAGAAAATTTTGGATTGAATTTTTATTGTCAAAGGTATTGAGTGAAAAGCAAGCACAAGAGGGCAATTTTTTTATCAAGAGAGATTCCTGGATTTTCCAGCCTCCTGATTCATTTATCTGGTTTTCCTGCAGTTGAGTTGGTTTCATTTAATCTCTGTTGAGATTTCTACATTTTTCATAAACAAGATATTGATTTGTTGGCCCTTCCAACAGCACTGTGGCATTATGTGCCTTACTGCTGTTGGATCTGCTGGCGCTGAGGCCAGAGTGATTACTAAACTGATGGATATTAAGTTCAAAGAGACCACCTTTGAGATCAAGCAGATCTGTAGGAGCTAGATCAGGAACTGAACATTTTTTTTAATATCATTTTGGAGTGCACATTTAAATTGCAGAAAGCACTTTGTAAGAAAAGTCTGTTAGCTCAGGAGAATGATTACCTGGAATGGCACAAATCAGGGACCGGAACACTGCTGGAAAAAGCTCTCATCCTGGTGGTGTGATGTGTGTTGGTCTAATTAAGAAGTGGTCATACAGGCTATTGGACTGTTTATACAAAGTGCAGTACAGTATACCACATTTTGTGACAACTGTATAAAACTACTTATCATATCCTAAGGCTGGTGTATGCTAACACCATATACCACATTTTGTGACAACTGTATAAAACTATTTGTTATATCCTAAGGCTGGTGTATGCTAACACAGTATACCACATTTTGTGACAACTGTATAAAATGATTTGTTGTATCCTAAGGCTAGTGTATGCTAACACATTATGTAAAATCCAGAGATGAAGAACATGTTTTAGATTTCTGTAAATATGGCCCCTGATGAAATTCCTTCTGAAAATGCTATCCATTCCTTGTAATCTACTGCAGGAGCTGCAAACATTTACATTGTTTTGATGAAAGGATTCTGGTAAAATAATAAGTGAACCCAGGTTTGCCTTGTGATCTATGGTGTCCTTTGGGCATTCAAGTAAAATTTCACAAAGGAGGATAAGAACAAAGCAGCACCACTCAAAGCAAAACAGTTATTCATTAAGTCTAAGAGCAAAACAAACATGTTCATCTTTCAACGTAATTTAAAGATAGCAGATTATGCCATGCTCCTTACTTGCCATGATGAGACCTATAAATCTCCTGTCATCACCACCAAGTTTGAACAGAATTAACTTAGTAGAAGCCAGCATATGCTTAGAGTTCTTTTCTTGCCTACTGAAGCTTATACTACATTGGGCACTTCATTATTCATTTTTATTTCCAGCATTAATAAAAAATATGTTTCCTTGCTGTTCCTTCTTAGGATACTGTTTAGGTTTTCATTGTTACTAATGTGCTAGTCTGCTATATATCCTTTTTGTCTGGCAAAGTTGCAGGGGAATGCTAAATAACAACTTGACTTAAAGCAATGACTGTGTATCCCCAAAATTGGCTATAACAAATTCCTAATACACTAGAGACACTAATGAACAGGATAAGGTTACACAAATGACAAATCTGACTGTAGCCTGGTTTCCAGTGTAATTATGTTTTATACGTAGTGGTTAGCATTTATTTGAGTGATGGACCCTTGTGCTGTCTTCAGTGACATGACAGGATGACAGTCAGCAAGTGAGCACAATGTGATATCCACATGGCTAATACTACTTCACATTTGTTTTCAGGGTTAGACCTTTAATGCTGTCAGAACTGAATCTAATGAAACAATCATTTATAATATCCATATTAGATTACTGTAATAATCTTTCCTTCAATGCTTTGAAAAGGTTGCCATTTTTATTGTGGTTGTTACAAAACAAAACACTTTGATGGTCACCTATCATACGGCTGTAACTGTACAGACTGAGTTGATCGGTTATCAGATGATAATCCCTTTCACACTGAACACATGTACATATACAGCCTTGAATAGTAAACGGAACTGCTACAGGCTTAATCTATTGGTCCCATCTCTTCAATGCATTCTGTCTAACCTTATAATCCCAGAGACTTGTACAACAGTGTCAGAAAACAGCACATTTAATGTTTTTGGCTATGTTTAAAAAAATAAATAAAAAAATGGATGGCAGGCCAAACTATTTGCTATAGATCTGAATGCTATAAATGCAGTGCAGTCAGGCTTTAAAGGCAGCAACATAAAATAAAGTAGGAAAAAAACTAATAAATGAATGATGAAGTATTTATACTTTAATTCCTGGAGTCAGTTTTAAGCTGTGGATATCTGCTTCAATTTTGAAGCCATATAAGCAGGGCTAAAAACTGAGTTTTTGAGGTACAGTTTTATAGTATTCATAATACAGCTTTTGCTTGCTTCAGAGAATGAGTCTCCTTCTGTAACAGCACTTTGTGCTTCCCCTTATGTAGTTTATATACAGAAGATAATCTGTATTTTAACAGTTCTATCAATTTATTAAAATCATTTTCATTTTTTCAGTACTGCCAACTATAAGATGCATATGAAAAACAAATCAATAATGCATTTCAGTCAGGTTTATGATCAGTTCCCTGCTAATTATGCCCCCAGATGAGCACAAATATTCAATATTTGGAGGGATCATTTAACATCCAAGATTGAAGTATGTCATCAAAATAATTATCCTATTCTGGTAAAAATCGTTTACAAATAACTGATTACTAGCAATATTTGCTTAATTTCCTATGTAGAGTGACTGCAATAAAACGAATATTTCTTCTGAGCTTGTTATAATTATTTCAGATGCATGCTTTCTCATATTTTAAAAAAATTCTAAAAATACACTAATATATTATACATGCAGAAACATGTAATGGCATATGAGTCACTGATTTTGCTGAAGACTAATTTGGCACTGCTTTTTCAAATCCTCAAATACCTGTCTAAACTGATTAGAGAAATATGGGCATAATTTAAAAAAGCTAATTCTCCCTCTTTGGCTATTTATGCTTTATATACAAAACGTTTGCACTTTGGCAGTTCCACATATAGAGAAGAAGCATAACTAATACTTCAAATGCAGCTATTAAATAGGAATGTTAAATGTGTTCTTATGTCACAGTTTGCAGTAATTACTCATTTTTGCCCTCCGCATATTTTAAGACTCGTGATAGTGAGGAAAAAAGGCAGTTCCACAATTCATCAACTGTTTGAGAATAAAATATTGTAACTACCTGAGCTGTTAAAATTTTTAATTAGTGTAACATGTATCTGGATGTCATTACTTTGAAATGCAGATGAATAACTCTAAAATATATAGTATCATGCTGTTTAAATCAATATTATGTCTACAATTACAAGTTGTATGTATCAATATACAGATATTTTCATGCAAGTTTTGAAATGTAATAAAGACACTAATGTTTTGGGCAAAGATTCCTGTGAATTCTCTACTACAAGCATGGAGGATTGTACTAAAAGAAGCCCCAGGATGGATACTGGTGGTGGTGACAGTCACTGTACGGGTACTGAGTACAAGGGTGGTGGCCTGATCTCTGAATGGGTGGTATGGTGGATGGCACGGATACTGACTAGGTGCAGAGGGACAATGCTAGTGGCTCAAATCTCCTATTGGGTGCTGTGATGGCTGATTCTGATCTGGAGTAGGTGCTGAGAGACAAGGACAGTTGTTCTTATCACTGGTGTTGAGTACAATGCTGCTGGCTTCCTGATCATAAACTGGGTACTGCTAGTGAAAATGCTGGTGACTTGGATCACTGAATGGGGGCTCAGACCAAAACAGACTATTCTGATAACTTACTGGGTGTTGAGAAAATGGGGAGTGATGCAGACCAATGACTAGTTGCTTTTGGGGCAGCTGGTGAGTCCACATCATTTAAGATATACACAGAAGATAACCCCAAAGGGTGAACAATGATCTTAATTTCAACAGCAGATGCTATTATTCCATGCTTCATGCAGTCAGTAATTGTGAACTACGCATTTCTGCTACAGTTTTATGCTGTATTATGATTGATTGGGAGACCATCAGCACCTGTCACTGATAGCACACGTAGATTAATTCCTGGGACTCTTATTATTCATAGTATGTTTTCGGGGGGTGGGGGGGTTATGTACCAATCACCGACTGATGGGTAGAGGCACAGATTATAGGGCACTGATGTCTGACAGGTTTGGGGAGATGATAACAGGACACAGCTGATGGTTCAGAGGCAGCTGCAGGTCTTAAGCCACCTAGTATGGAGTAAACCTCAGCCATTAGATTTGTATAGGATGCTAATTCAGAATGGAGGCTAGAGATACTTAACTCGCATTATAAAGGGATATAATTGCTGGAACCTGTGTTCTGAGAGACTGCCTTACAGATTATCTGCAAATATACAGAGCTGAGTATATTTTTTTTGGTTATAGAGTTTGTTAATTGTTGCTTAGATCTCTGATGAAACTGTTGTCTCACTGTTCTGAGAGACTGATCGGCAAATATACAGAGCTGAGAATATTTTTTTGGTTTTAAAGTTTGTACTGTTAGTTGTTGCTTAGATCTCTGTTGAAACTGTTTTGTCCTACCCACCCTACCTATTTTTGGTTTGTAGTTTAAATTTGGTGGCTTTTGCAGTTGCCCGCCCCACTGTAGATTTCATCTGGGACACTCCCCCAGTCCCATCTCTTTACCACATGCTACCTAATAAACTCTTTCTGTATTGTTTCTCTTTCTGCACTTGCTTTTAGTACTTTTTAATTTAATTGCATTTTTTTAAACTGTGTTTGGTCTAATATTGCTGCATACTCAAGTGTGCTAGCTTGCACTGCATGTGAATTGTTTTTACTACTGTTTTTGCTACTTTTCTGTAAAAAAAAAAACAAACTGTAAGCCTGTTTCCTACCTTTCCTGTAACTAGTGTTCCAGATACAGATTTGCTGTATCCAGGACTGTATGTAAACTTCTGAGCCCCCCAAGCCTTTCTGTGTTGGAGAGAAGCCTTCTAGCTTATCAGTGGGAGTGGTAAGCACTAGGTAACCTGTCTACCACATAAGGAGTGGTTCTGGCCCAGAAATTGTTGTTATTGGCCATTTGGGCAATCTTCCATCTCTCTCAAATTTCTGATTTGAAAGCCTGCATTTGCACTTGTTTCTGTCCTGTAACTCGTCTAGTGCAGATACAGATTCTTAGTTTTAGCACTTAAATTTGCTTGTTCATGCTCAGCACTTGTTCAAACTTGTAAGCACTAAATAAGCTATTAATTACTATAGCACTCAATCTTCCTCATTACCTAGAGGAAAACAGTTTTTGTGCTTACTTTTCTCACTTGCTTAGAGAAAAACAGCTCTTGTTCTCACTTTCCTCACTTATCTAGAGGAAAATAGTTTTTTATTCAGGCATGTCCAAGAGTCAGCTCCCAGTGTTCTCTCCTGTCTATCTGATGAATCTGGGCATCTTGAGGCAATGTAGAAATTGCCTCATGTACACAGACAACCCTCTCCTCCTACCACCCAACACTACAACCTGTGAGAGATGCACTTATCTAGCCAAACTGGAGGTAAAGCTCTCTCCAACCAAGATTGAACTTGACAGTCATGAGGAGAAGGTAAACATTTGCACACCACATTCATCACATAGTCTCACTAAATGTGCACCACCAAAATCCACACACAGTAACACAAAAACATTAATGGAGGCTCTCAATAATAATCTGTCTAAGCAACAGAGACCTCCAAAGCAGAAACGCAAGCAACGTCCATCCCCCAACACAACCCAAATGACACATAGCCCACAGACTCAGTGTGCCACTCAACCACAGCCAATAAGGCAAAACTATGTACCCATCACACTAGTCATAGGTGACTCTATAGTCAGGCACACTGATGTCCCACTCACCAGGCTAAACAAGGAGAAGGTTACTGTCAGCTGCCTGTCGGGTGCCAGGATCCACCACATAACCCACACACTCAGGTCACTCCACTACAAGTACAAATATGACTCTGTCATTGTCCATGTTGGTGTGAATGACCTGAGATGTACCTCCCTGGGCTACATGAAAAGAGACATGGAAGAGCTCTCTGATCTTGTAGCACAGGCAAAATGATTGACTTCAACAACTGGATAAGCTGCTGGTGTCATTCAAAGGGGATCCAGTATCTATCTGCTTGGGATGACATGGTCGACAGACCACGATGCTTTGCCAGAGATGGCCTGCACCTGTCACCCCAGGGATTCTGGATACTGGCTAAGGCTCTTGCTGCCCCTATAGTGCCTTTTCTAGGCAGGGTTCAAATAACAAATTCACCACCATAACAGGAACAGGCAAGCAAAAACCGAGGGTGATGCTACTCAATGCTAGAAGTCTAAATCTCAAAATGCACTCACTCGTGGCACTCCTTAAAATGAAGAACATCGATATCTGTGCAGTGACTGAGACCTGGTTCAAGGCTCCAGAGAGCACCCCTGCACTACCAGGCTATAACTCATACAACACTTTTCGGCCATGTAACCTGGACCAAAACACCAAAGGCAGAGGTGTGTCCATATTCATTAAGGATATCCACACCTCCAGGCTAGTTGATCAGCATAATGCATCCGAGGTTATCCAAGTGCAACTAACTCTGGGAAAAACTGCAATCCAAATTGTAGCTTGCTACAGATCCCCCACAATTCCCCAGGATTCCCACTCCTCTTTTCTTGATGTACTGGAAAATATTAGGGTTCAACCAAACACCCTAATAATGGGCGACTTCAACTACCCCACCATTAACTAGGAAGACTACTTGTGTACCAACTCCTTAGCTCAACGCTTTCTGGAATTCATAAACTCCAATGCCCTATATCAACTTATCCACACCCCCACCAGGGGCAACAATATCCTAGACCTAGTCATTACCAACATGAGTTCCACACCTGAAGTCAACTCCTTGTTGGTCCGATGCGACCATAAGCTTATCACCCTTGATATCCACATCCCGCCCCCACCCCCCATTAAGGAAACCACAGTAAAACATTTCTCCAAAGCCAACCTCACGCTTCTTAAGACAGAAGTGGTGAACTTCATGACACCCACGCAGATGGACAATACAGTTACAACTGCTGAATCCTACACAAATGCACTCTATAAGCACTTACACAAGTGCATGGATCGTGCTATCCCAAACAGGACCAAGACACTATCTTCCAAAAAAAGGAAGCCAATCTGGTGGTCCCCTGCCATAAACAAACTGTACAACAGAAGGAAGAAACTGTTGCAAAAGAGAGTAAAATCCCATGAGTGAAGAAGCTCCCTGGTCAGGCTCAAGTAAGAAGCTGAGATCCATTATAAGATCCTCCAAAGCTAGCTATGAAAACAAAATTGCCACTAAATCCAAGGACAACCACAAAGCATTCTATAGCTATGTCAAGAATCTAGATGGCGACACCCAGATCTACTCTGAGTTACAGCACAAAGGCACAAAAATTACAGAACCAACTGATATTGCAAACATCCTGGCAGTTCGGTTCAGTGCTAACTTTACCCCCCTCTTACCCCCTAAAGGGCCCATATTTATACAGGAAGAATCCAGAGTCCCTGTAATCACAACTACGCACGTAAAAGCTGCACTCTCTAAAGCCAAAAACACAGCATCCATGGGACCGGACAACATCCCAGGCTGTGTTTTATACGAACTTCAGAACGAACTGGCTCCCCACTTAAGCACCATGTTCAATAATAGCCTTGCATCAGGCTTTTTGCCCACTGAATGGCGCACAGCAACAGTTATTCCACTCCACAAAGGGGGAGCCACTACTGATCCCAGGAACTATTGACCTATTAGCCTGATGAGCCTGGTCTGCAAGGCCATGGAACATGTCATCATGGAACTCCTAAACAAAGACATTGATAACCTCCAAACTCTGGATCCCACCCAGTTCGGGTTTGTGAAAGGCAGATCATGCCTCCTGAATCTGATCGACTTCTTTGAGGCAGTCACCAAAGCCGTGGATGAGGGTAAGGTGGTTCGCACAGCCTATCTTGACCTCGCCAAGGCTTTCAACACCATCCCCCATTCAGGAATTATAGCTAAACCACTAAACTAGGTATAAAGCCCTATGTCACAAGATGGGTTGCCAACTGGCTCACTGACAGAACCCACACTGTAAAAGTTGCAGACTCCAAATCTGACCTCAAAGCAGTGACAAGTGGAGTACCACAGGGTTCCGTCCTGGGACATCTCCTGTTAGCCTGTACTTCAGAGAAGTAGATACCAAACACAGAAGGCCTCTGGCTAATGAAGTCAAGTTCCCAAATGATGTGGACATCCTACAGAAGGGCCTCACTGAGACAGATGCCTGGTGTCAGAGCCATGGCCTCAAGCTCAATGCCAAAAAGGGCAGTGTCATCTCCTTTGGTAAAAACTCTGTACAGATGAACTACCACATAGGCAGCAATGTACTTAACACTGAATGCGTGATAAGAGACCTTGGGACCCAGGTGGACAGTAGTCTCTCCTTTGATAGTCACATCACCACAGTAGTCAGGAAGTCCTTCTACGTGGCACACCTCATCATAAAAGGGTTCTCATCCAGGAATAAAGAGGTAATTGTTCCCATCTACTCGTCACTCATTAGACCCATTATAGAGTACAACGCCCCTTTTGGAATGTACCTCACAAGACATCTGCAGCAGCTGGAAAGGCCACAGAAGTAACTCACAAAGAGGATTACTGGCCTCAAACAAATGCCCTACACTGACCGCCTCAAAAAACTCCAGCTTTACTCTGTAGCATATCACCTACTCCGAGGTGATCTCTGCCTAACATATAAAGCTATGTCAGACTCAGAGCTGTTGGACATGCTACACCTAAAGAAATCCCAATCCCTCTGAGCTACACGCTCTAGGGACCTAAACCTTGTCACCACAATAAACAGGACACACTGGAGGGATAGATTCCTGTCCCAGAGACTTTCTATACTCTGGAACTATCTACCCACCTATGTCAAGCAAAGTTCTTCATTAGCACTCTTCAAGAAAAATCTTGATGAGTGGATGGGAAATAGGAAATACACTCCGGGGATTACTTCTGTGTCTCTGCTGGACAGTGGCACAGGAAAATAACTTTCTTGAGTGGCGTAAGCTATGGAACCTTGCTGGCTAGGCTTACGTAGGCCCTTGGGCCTATAACCTAGTACCTACCTATGAACCTATGACCCTATGAACCTATATGCAAGATGGTTTGGGAGATTAATCACTCATAGGAGGGGGAAGTAAATAAGGCACAAAGGTTGAGGAGATGAATTATCATTAAATTATTACCTAGTGGGTGGAAGACTATAGGTGTCTGCCGCATAGAGCTAGTGTAGCAATGAGAATCAGAAGAGAAGTGAGCTGTGCATTGGTAGATAGGCAAGAGAAGTGTATACAGCTGGGAAAGAATTAGAAAATAGGCTACATTCCAGAATTGTCTGGCATACTCCATTCCACCCTCCATCTGCAATAGAGCTGCTCTCATCTTGTATAGCACCACATGATCATTATGCTTAAAGGTAGTTTATGTCTTTTCAAAGTAGCAACAGTGGAGCTTTGCATAACTGATACTATGGATCAGAGCCATACATTAGGTCTGCGGGCAGAAATTAGAATTCATGAATCTCATTCCTGACTCTTAATCTTAGCTATGACTATCCTGGGGATTCATTAAATTCCTATTGTATTGTATTAAGGGCTATGGTAAAAAGGGCCTGTTATCACCATGGAGAATTGTTTTGATTCATAGATGTGTTAATCACAATGAGGAGAAACCTCATTATTGGCCAACTTGCATATCTATGAATTGCACTTAACTGCTGCAAAGTGAAGACCAGCACTTCATGCAGCAGTTAACTCCTGTGGCTGCATCATGTAAGCAATGGCATCCCACCCCCACTTCAGTCAATCTTTGACACATACAAGTACATATTCAAACACATACACACACAACCAGCCACACCAGTCCCAACACCTGTCCCTGAATTGTCTGCTGTCCTCTGAGTCTCCTTTTCCAGTCCTAGCCCATCCAGGAAGGTGGTAGTCTCACATTGCACATCATAGGACTAGCATCTAGTGGTCCCCCCACCCTAATTCCCATAGTGCTTTCAATGCTATTAGGGCATGAAGCATTACAGTAATCTCTGGTGTCTAGTTGCTCCCTCCACCCTCTAACTCCCATATTGTAAGAAGTGTAGCAATGACACTAAGAGAGAAAACTAATTGTTTTTATAGAACTAACACTCTATTTATTGTGGTAATATAATTATATCTCACATTATCTCCATTAGAAATGATGGGTCTATATTGGAAGACCGAATGTTCAGGTGATTGAACACCTAAACATCGATCTATTATCGAAAGCAAAACATGGCGAATGGCCGATTTAACGCAGGGAAAGATTTCCCTTGGCCGTTTGCCGGAGTTTGCTATTTCCCTACTGTTGAGCGATCTCGGAGTTGGTATATTTAGTTAAGGGAGTTGCAGAGGGCACATCCCCTCAGGTCAGGGGGTGGGGGGTGAATCCCCCCTCTTAATTTAGATGTAAAGTAATGTTTTTTGTGTTGTGGCCAAGGGACGTGTCTCCTTGGGACGTTCAAGATTGTGTGGTTTGATATTAGCAGACTGATGTTTAGGAGTTCGGTCACCTAAAGAGTCGGTCTTCTAATATAGACTCAAAATGATTACCTTTAAATATTTGTAACTTGTATAATGTTGTTTAATACCAGCAAATATTGTAATTATCACTGTAATCACTTTTTTGTATTGAATCTTTCTGTGGAGCTTTTCTCCCAGGGCCTCTGCTGAAAAAGGGCTGTTTGCAGCTCAGTCAGATTACTCCTGGTCAACAAATGTAAAATAAAATAAATAAATAATAAATAAATAAGTCCCATTTGGGCAGAAGAGTAGTATCCCTGTTGTCGAGTGGTTCACCCTGCCAAATGTTGCAGGATCTGCTTGTTAATCTAGAAGTGTCTGGAAGTATGACAACCACACCTGACCAACCACATGCTCACATCCACACCAATGCCATGGAATCACACATACACCCTTACCATAACCCTTCTAACCCTCTACTCCCATCTCACACACAGACACACTCACACCCACCCACCAGAACCCCTCAAACTTACTGCCATCTCCCAGGCAAACACGTGTATATACACACACACACACACACACACACACACACACACACACACAAACGGAGCTGCTCTCATATCCTAACCCTACCTTAGATGGACTTGTGGAAGGAACTGGCACACTAAGCTACACAGCTGAGCTATTCTACAAATCACTCTGTATGCAGGCACCTTACTAGAGGCAGCTGTGGGGTGGGGGGAGAGCACATGGCTACTACAAACTGCCTCATTGGCATACAGCACAGCCAAGTAGAAAAACACGACCCAATGTTACTCATCTTCATTCCAAAGCACCACATTAGGGCTGTCTTTAAATTCAGAAAGGTTATCATGAAGTATACACATCATGAACACCTTGTGAGGAGCTTTCTGAATTCCCCCATATCTTCATTCATTTAAAACAAAAGTTTAAATATATGTATAGCTAGTATAAAAATATGCATTCCAGCAAATTCATACAATTTATTATACTACCCAGAGAAAGCAATGGTCTTTTCAGGCTTCATAATGAGGTAAATACAATTTTAATCACATACAATATGTGCTCACATTTAATTAATACTTTGTTATAATTAAGCATATTCTACTTTCTATAATTGTATTTAAATTCATCTCTACTTTTAAAAACAAGCAGATGAGACATGCTAAGCATTTAATTTGCACCTTTTTTAACATTAATTTTACATGCTGTTTTCATCAACACTTAATATACTAAAAGAAAATGTATAGCAAAAACAAAATATAGTTTTTAATTAGAGAGAAAGAGGGCCCTCCCTGCTTGGTCTTATCTTCTACTGAGACCCATGCCACTTTTATGCTTAACGGGGTCATTTTAAAATGTTTTTCTTAGTAAAGTAACACCTGGCCTTTTATAAGCCATTTATAATAAGCAACTTTTTGGTGAAATCTGAAAACAAATAAAACTGAAGGCATAATCATTGAGAAACAGGGAAGTGTTGGAAAGAGACCACCAGTCTGAATTGTCAAGATATTTTGATGGTGTTCACAGAAACAAGATGACAATGTGAAATATGAATACTGATGAAGAAAGTTATTCACTGTCACAATTGTCACAATCATGTATGACTGAAATAGATAAAGCTGAGCACTTGCTACGAACCCTGTTATGCAGACACTGTAGTGCACCACGTATTGTTTATCACAATCAGATATCCATTTCATGTCTGCAGCATGCATTCTCCCTGTCTACATATCTAGCCACAGCTGAAATTTTGACAACTGTATCCCGTTCTGACTTTTCCAGTGCTTCAAAATGGTTTTTAGTTCAATTCCCGTGGTTTTTGACTTTTATAATCCAATTTATTAGACTGCCCACCGTCTAGCTGTACAATGGAATTCATGCATTAGTAGTGCCCTTTAAAAGCCATAGCCACACCAGTGACTGCACCTTGAGACACAACTTCACTACACCTGAGTGCAGCAGATAAGTTTCAGATCCCATTTACATTTCTTTTTTGGTTCCCTGGAAGCAGTCTGCCCTCACTACACTGCCATTCAAGCAGAGGTTCATTTTTTCTCCCTTATCTAACACCATAAGATTACTTGGGGTCAATAATTTGTGTACTGCAGTTTAACATTTTGTCCCAAATTTTATCCACATTGGACAATGGGATGCAGATTGTGAAACCAACAAGATCATGTTACAGCAATAGAATATGTAAAGCAACTGGGCCATGTGCCTATTTATACCTAGCCATTATCCACCCTTAAACTTCCCTCCTTTTTCCCTCCTGCTAGTGCAGTCATGCCTGAGATACATTTATGAATACCTATCCAATTGTCTAGTTCCTTTTTAAAAGGAGAAAGTGTGTCACATTGTGTTGTATGGAGAGCAAGTTTGTTCCAGAGAAAGGGTAGTCACTCTATGACAAAATCTGTCTCTCTACCATGATTTGTTACAGCTGGTTCAAATCTCTGGTTTTGGTGTTCACTGGGCTGTTTGATTTAGGGAAAAATGAGAGTTTTTGGACTACTAGATCCCAAATGGCCAAGAAGGCAGTGACAGAATATAGAACACTGAATACAGTGACAAGACATTCAGCCTCTTTTGGTAGCTCAGGTCCTTTAGGCCACTATTTTTTTATCAGAAACCTTTGTTATCTCTCCATCTACTTGATATGTTTAATAAGACACATTCCAAAGGGGACATTGTATTCATCGATGGGCCTGATCACTGCAGAATTCAGAGATTCGAGAACTTTGCTGGATCCAGAGGAAATACCCTTCATGATCAGACATGCCAGACAGTATTTCCTGATGTTTGTTACAACATGATGATCAAAGAAAAGGGAATCTTCTTCCCAAATGTCAAGGTCTCGCTCACCATCTTGGTTTTAGAGTACGGTGTCTTCTATAGCATAAGCTAAGTGGAGAGTTTATCAAATGCAATAATGTTACACTTTTTATCGCTTAGTTTTAGCCCACTTCCAGAACACCAGCTATTAACGTGTAAGTTCACTTTGTAGCTTTTGCATATTAGAGGAGAATAGAATGTAACACCCAGTTTATCAACAGTCTGCAAACGTAGTTGACCAACGTTATATTTTTTTGACTCAAAGATTAAAGTATTTGCTAAATAGCAGTGGTCCTAATATGGATACCAGAGACACCCCACTGGTTATATTCATGCTAGGAGGATATGCTTGTCATCCTCACAGGCTATGTTCTGCCCCTCTGGCAATTATCTAGCCATTTAACTATAAAAGGACTATTCTGGAGAGCATTTAACTTGTTGATAATGTTGGCATGTGGTATGATATCAAATGTCTTGCTGAGGTCAAAGTATGATGTATGGCACAGCATGAACACTGACCTCCACCCACAGATTGCATTATATCCTAAAAAAGTCACTAGATTCATTAAACAGGCCCTACCCTTAAACCCAATATCCTCAGGGTGGGTTGAAGTCTTATGTCATTTCTTACACCATAGTTTATTAGGTCTGATATGACGTGTTCCATGGCTCATCGGTCTGATGGGTCTCTAATTCCCAGGGTCCATGGTGGGGCCACCCTTGAGAAGTGGCATTACTACTACTGTGCACCACATCTTGAGAACAAAACAGTAGATAAGCTCACACTGAATAGTTATACATTTTAGATAAGCAGAAATACATTTTTAGGTCAATATAAATTGGTCACAGTTTGATGAAGATTTGTTTATACCTGATATGAAAACAGAACACAGTAGAATAAAAATGTCACAATGTAACATTTGACAAGAAAATGAAAACAGATTTATGATGGACAAATAATGTAATGTTTGCCAATGTTCAAAGCAGAAAAATGTAAATTGTGAGGATGACAAGTGCATGAGGTACTTTGAAGTACAAAGAGCAGTAATATAACTGTGACATCCACTGCTTCAGAGTAGGTAGTGCCATTATGAATAAGTTTAGAGTATTGTTGGGTGTTATTTCAGAACTTCAGCATTGTCAGGTGGGATTTCATAACTTCCTGATTTAAGTAGAGGTAGATTTGTAATTATCCTCAGCTCCCAATGATAATCTAAAGTCATAAAAAACATTTGTTTTCCTGATGATATTTTTCAGTATCTTGGATAACCTTTTGATTCAACCTTAATTTGTGGGTCTTTAGCTTTGCTATATATATATATACTATAGTACCTTTTCCTTTTATTGCATTGTTTGCTTACACGTCAGCCAGCAGGCTCATTTGCTCTTAACTGTTCCAATTTTGTTTAGTTTTGATAGAGACTGACACATTTATAAACTTTTCAGATGGGCATAGTATTTATTTGCTTAACTATTAGCCGTGTCAATGTTTAGGGATTACAGTTGCATTTAAACTTTGTGTCTTCATAGAATTGTAGAAAGTTACTACATTTGAACTCTTTGAATATTATGATATTTGCATCTGCTGGTTTAAGGATTTTGAAAGAGAAGTTTATCGGTTTGTGGTCAGACATGAGTGTGGAATGCTATACCATTAGGTTAGTGTATAAGGATGCTATATTTGTAAAGGACTAGATTAAAGGTCATTTTGTCTAGTGGGCTTTTGACTATTCGTTCCACAGAATTCCTGCAGATATAGAATTTCATTCCTTCCTTTTCTTACTCACTATATAAATGTCATTATTTCCTTTACTTACTCCCTGTATAAATGTTATTCTTTCCTTTACTTACTCACTATATAAATGTCATTCTTTCCTTTACTTACTCCCTGTATAAATGTTATTCTTTCCTTTACTTACTCACTCACTAAATAAAAATCTTTGGGCATTGTCTTAATTTGAGGCATAGGTCTCACAGTTTATCAACAGGTAGTTATGAATCACTCAAGATGATGGAATGTGTGTGCATATGAAGTTCAGTCAATATATTTTAGAAAGGAACATGGTGCTCGGGGGACTCTTTCAACCTTGATTTGTACTTTAACATGCTTTGATCAGATATTTTTTCTATGAGTAAGTTACATCTCAAAAAGTTCAGTTTTTGGGTATCTGGGAATATGACAACAAAAAATGTCCAGCACCAGGGGTGAAAGTTATTTAAAGTTTAATGTGGCAGCTCCGAATGAAAATAAACAGCAAACCGGTTTTGGCCAAAAGTTAGCCTTCCTCAGTGCTATAACCATAAAAAACACACAGTGGGTTTAACTAATAAACATAGTTACAAGATAGCATCCCATTGGGCAATGAATTCAACTCATTCAGGCCAGGTTCAAACAAACCCCCCAACCTGATGATCCAACTGGATTATTTTTTTTATTTAGCATAGTATGCCAACCAAGTTTAGACATTCTGTTTCCTGTGACCCTATCAATTATAATAAATTTAAACTGAGCAGTGGTGTGGATCATAGTATGTTTGAATAATGAGCTGGACATACTTTTATTTCTTATGCCACTGAGGTGCTCGGAAATATGAACACTCAGTGACCTAGAGGTTTGCCCCATATAAAAAGCAGAGCAGGAGCAAGTGGCTAGATATATGACCCAGTCAGTGCTACAGTTACCAAAACATATAATATCATAGACCTTGGTGGTATTGCTACTAGTGAATGCTTTACTCTTGAGTACATGGGTACAAGCTGAACAGTGGCCGCAAGAAGTGCACCCTACCAATTTGTCCCCAAATAGTGTAACTTGCTGTGTATTGGGAGGCATCTTGTCTTTATAACGGTTAAAAGGAGAACCCAACATGGGACCTTTATGGTATGAGAAGAGACATTTGGAAGAAAGCAGCTCACAAAGCTTGTCATTTGCCATAAGAATATCCCAATGATGATCAATAATCTGCCTAAAAGTATTAATGTTATGCCCAATGGTGGTAATGAGATGGACCGGCTCAACTTGATTGTTACCTTTAGAAATGTGTTGGTATTGTAATAATGAACATCTGGGCTGTTGTGAGGCAAATTGACTCGCCTCATTAATCTTATGGATATCATATCCTCTATAAAGGAATCTGTTTTTCAAATTCTGTTCATAAAAATCATAAGAGTTCTCAGAGGAACAAATATGTCTTATCCTTAAAAATTGAGATTTGGGGATGTTGTGGATGATGTGTCGAGGGTGATGACTGTTACCATGAAGTAAGGTGTTATATTGGGGATGTTTGTGAAATACCTCAGTCCTGAGTGTATGGTCAACCTCTCTCCTAATAGTGACATCCAAAAATGTGATTTGATTGATGTCAAAATTTAATGTAAATTGGATGCCTCACTTGTTTTCATTGAGGTACTGTACTAATTCGTGTATATATGTCATCTCCCCTCCATACCATCCAACAATCATCCAGATATCACCGCCAAATATCAATTTCATCAAGATATAAGTTGTGGATGAGATCACAGATGAGTTGTTCCTCTATATAACTCATGAAAAGGTCCACATAAATGGGGGCAAAAGAGGCCCCCCATAGTGGTACCTTTCACCTGCCAATAGCATTTGCCATGGAAATAAAACACATTCTTGGTTAACACATGTTCGGTGAGGCAAACAAGTAAGGTGTTAAAGCCAGGGGAATATAAATTGGCTTTGTCTAGCCAAAATTGGATGGCCTCTAGCCCTGCCCAATGGGGAATGTTGGTGTACAGGGCGGTCAAATCCAACATGCACATTAACCAAATGGAATCCAACTGTGAGTCCATCACAATCTGTAAAAATTTAAAAGTTTATTATTTAAACCCACTGTGTGTTTTTTATGGTTATAGCACTGAGGAAGGCTAACTTTTGGCTGAAACCGGTTTGCTGTTTATTTTCAATAGGAGCTGCCACATTAAACTTTAAATAACTTTCATGCCTGGTGCTGGACATTTTTTGTTGTTTTACTTCAGTGGTTCACTCCGTGCACCTGCAGTACTTGCGGATTTTTCTGTTCCACAGTATCTGGGAATATGTCTTGTAGTAAAGTGGTCTTTTATAAATATGGATGCCATACCACAATTTTCAACCTGTCTAAGGATGTGTTCAGTGCAAAACCATGGGTATAGAGAAGGTGCTTCCTGCACTTTGAGGTTTCAGTAATAAAACACACATAAATGTATTCCAAATATAGGATGGCTTCAAGATCAGGAAATTTATTTTAGACTACTAGAATTGAGCAACACCACATGGTCAGTCTGGTGCTTTATTGGTTTTGTTTTTCAGGCTTAAAGATCCATTAGCTGGACTCTAACTATAAAAGGCACTATGGGGGCAGTGCGTGAAAGCCCTGAAATGAGAGATATAATCCATCCTTGGAAAGGCAAGTAGGGCTGTGCAAACGTTCATAACACACTGACACATAGTTGATCACTCACAAATTATACCAGTTATACAGTCAATTGTTGAAATAAATTGTATCCTTTTTTGTAAAGGTACAATTCTCCTCAATACCAGAGACTTTCCTACATTTTTGACATGCACGAAGAGCTCGAAATGTCTCTCTGCAGATCATTTATATGTTTTTTCACACAAGATTATTTATATCCACAAAGAGCATCACTTTGTTGAAGTCAAAGCCAATGTCAAGGGCCTCTGGCTGTCCAAATCTGCAGACTGCAAATTAGGAGCAGTTGAAGAATCTCCCACCAACACTAATATTTACAAAATATGGCATACATATAGAAATAACTGTTGTCAGAACCAGGGACTAAAACTAAATGAAAAAAAAAAAAAAAAATGCATATCATCATTCTGGAGTCAGCTACCCCTGATAACTATCATACTGACACTGCACCTCTAAGAGCTGACCAGTAGTCAGGGACTTCATTTGGGGATACACGTGCAAAGTAATCTAGCCTTTGACCATCATGTGCCTAAGGTAGTGAGGAAATAATTTTATGTTGTACAAATTATAAACAAAGGCAGATTACTGTTCCTCTATATTTGGCATTTATCAGACTTATCATGGAGTAAATTGCCCCTTTTGTTATGTACCTAACCAAGCACATTCAAAAACTGGAATGTCGGGACATGGCCAAGATGCTGCCAGGTTGGGAGACAGCACTTTTTCTCAGCTGTTATATGTCATATTTCCAACAGAAAATGTAAAAAAAATGAGACTCCTAAACTTCTTAAACTTAACCAGTAACTTCTACTACAGTCTTTGGAAATCTACATTGGATTATTTTGTTTAAATTCTACAATTTGTCTATCAAAATTCAAGCAGAAAGGGCTCAGATTTCCTCACAGAATGAGTTATCAAAAGAACACTTCACAGGGCCAGACAATGAAGAAGGAACAACAAACTTTATTATATACCATGCAGGATTTTTCTTTGAAGTTTGACAAAATGGACAAAAAACATGACTCTTTTAAATAAAAATGCTCAAAACAAATAGAGCACTTACAAGAATTAATAATGCAGCATAAGACTCAAACTGCTTACATAGAAGAAACATTAAATGACTTGATAGGCAGAGTAATGGAACAAGTCTCTCTCAAAACAAAATACTTTTCTAACAAACAAATTAGATGACCTAGAAAATAGGTCATGACAAACAACTTGTCTACTTATGCACTACTGGAAAAGACTGAAGGAGACAATATGGTAAATTGTCTCACTTCCTGGCTTCCAAATGTTCTGAATTTACTTCAGTTTTTTTTTATATGGAATTTTAAGAGCCCATAGGTCACTGGCAGTTCCTTCATCTTCCAACAAGGCAAATAAAAATCCAATATCAATAATAGTAAGATTTATATCTTCTCAGGACAAAAAACTGTTGCTAAAAACTGCGCGGTCAAACTCTCCTGTCATATACCAAGATAATATAATAAAATTTGACAATGATTACTCATTGGAGGTAAACTCTTACAGAAAAGAATGTTTACCTTTAATAAAAGAATCGAAGAAGAGACAATCCAAGGTTCATTTACTGTTTCCTACGAGACTTAAAATCTTTTTCGCAGATGGGGCAAAGACTTTTGACACCTTGAATGCAGCTGTGTGTTTTTTAACAACTAACAAAACTTTAAATCCAACAGAAGAAATGGATTGGACTGGTTTTACCCTAAAACATCAAGCAGAAAGGAATGAATGGAAAAAAGCAGACAAAAAGAAGATATTAAATGACAAGTAACTTTTAAATAATTATTTCACATATTTTTTCCTTTTATACCACACACAAATTATCTAAAGAGAACCACACTTTATTCAGATGGCAAATCTATGAAGTTCCCTAAAATATACAACAAAAATAATGCTTTTTAACTAAAACATTACCCCCCAGATTTAATAACACCCATGTGGGAATAGTGTAAAGCCTACCCAGATGTTACCATGTCTGTGTATGCGGATCCCCCTCTGTAGCATGCTATGCATATTAATGAAGTAACTTTACTGAGGGAGAGCCAGGGAAGGCAGTATTGAATGAGTGTAGGGAGTGTGTCACTAACTGTGACAGTAGATGAGTAACACACCCCCTGCATTGTTCAGGTGCCAGATAGCAATAAATTCAATCTTATATTTTTTTTTTAAGTTTGCACAGTGCAGCGTGCAGTGAATGACACATGCCAGACATCTAAAAATAGAAACCAGATGCATTTAATTTATGATTCAAAGGTCAAGTTTAGGCATAGCTTAGAGGGTATGTGCTTAGCAGTGCTCAAACATAGCTGAGAGGGTATATGTAAAGGTATAACAGCATTCCACATATCCACATAACCAAGTGGATAGAGTTACGGCCTCCTGTGCAATAGGTGTGGGGTTTGGATTCCTAATGAAAGACCATGAACACCGGCTGCTGCAGGGCCAGTTGCAGGAATCAGAGTGCAAGGCAAAGGCCTAGGACCGGCTGGCATGTGATCTCACCAGTGCTAAAAGTATCCCTGCACAAGTGAACAGGTCCATCACCACTATGATGATCTGAAGTGTCGGAAGGGGGACCTTCTGGACACCTGGGTCCAGCATGCCCAGGATGAGAATGCCTCACATGTTTGTAACTACTGTCAGCATTGTTTTAAGAATATCTAATCTGAATGTGTGATAGACAGGTACTCATAATGGTGTGCTTCTCTCCCTACAGCTGCAGAGGAGAGAGCTCGCAACCTAGAGGCCCATGCAGGGTGCTTGGCCAGGTTGCGCTGTGAGTGTGGTGAGTAGGTACATACAGTACAGATTTGTGTATTGCAATGAATGTGTATGTAGGCCTGTACTGCAATAACTGACTACTGCTGACTATAGTGCAATAAACAGGGAATATTAAAGCATTAAACCTGATAATGTTAATGAAATAAAGCTTCTACTGCAATAATTGTGGAATTACAGCTGTATTGCAACACCTGCATTATATCAACTGTTGTGTAATAAAGATTTGAAAATATACTAATAACTGCATGAAGGTACCCCTAATAAAGCTGTGTTGTGCAATATGTGTGTAAGTAGGGCTGTTGTTCATGAAACCAAGTATGATGTCTGCTCTGAAATAAAAACACAAAGAATACCACTAACTGACTCAAGGTATAGCTATGAAAGAATGTTATGCTAAACTGTAGATTTAGAGCTGTGCTACAAGATATATGCATTATGACATTTGTTCTGCACTAACATCTGAAGCAATACCAGGAACACCCAAGGTATATTGTGTATATCAGGACTGTCTTGTGTTAACCATTACATTTCAGCTATATGCATTCCTGCTCTGGGGAATTGTGCTGCAGACAAGTATGAAACTGCAATAGCTGTAGATTGCAAATATACTATCTGCAACTGTATATGGGTCAGGTAGCCAACCCAATACTCTGATATGGTTTGTACATGTCACAGATATTTCCACTCACTAACATTTTATCGTGCAAACATCTGCGTACTAGACAGGTATGATGCCTATAAGGAAGATATACTACAGTAGGTTTGCACTGCTGTCTGTCATTGTAGCACACTGGTGTCACTGGACTGTCCCCATATACAGGTAATAACACACATCTATGTGTCTTACAGTGGCTGTATGACATAGTAGTGAGAACTACTCCCATAGGGGACACACCACAGTAGACAGTATTGATGGGTGTGGAGACATACAGCAACTCCATCACTGTACACAGGGACATACCGGTATTGCTACTATGTTGGTGATAGCCACATGCATAGTATGTTGATAGACTGCAGGGTATGACATGGGAGGTAGCAGTGGATAGTGCAGGGCATTTTGGCTGTGCAGGGTCTGTACATCATGGATATCTACATATCTGGTCCTGTGATGTGTTCCCCTCTTGATCTCTTTCAGGACAGATTTATCAAAGGAGGCACTCATCATTTTCAGATGCTGAAAACAATGTTATCCTGGATAGCCTCAGAATGCATTATAACATTCTGCTGTCCAGGAGTCGCCAGCATCGTGAACAATGTGCAGCTATGTGGGCTGACCTTGTCACAGCAGTCAACCAAATAAGGCTACAGGACAGAAAATACGAGCAGGTCTGACACTGGGCAACAGATATGGTCAGTGCTGCATGGCAAAGGGTTGCCGCTATGGTCAGGGACCGTGCTGCCACCAGTGGAAGGCCTGCAGCAGAATGACCACTCTCAGCCACAGAGGAATTCCTGGCAAACCTGTGTTCATCCACCAGCTCCCAACCATCCATCACACCATACATTGTGAAGGTAGGTCCCACAGCATTGACATCAGAGGAGCGTCCAGGTAGGCGTCCTGTGTTGTTCATCACTGTGATACTGTATCAGTCATTGTGGCAGCCTCTGCATACCAGTATATGGATGTCAGGTCTATCTGCTTTGGGGGGTTGCTTTTAATGCACAGTTGTGCACACATACTCAGAAAGTCAGCAATGTAGGCAGTATCACTTTAGCTACTGTACATGTTGGTATAAACACATATTACCCTGTAACAATGCCACATTTGGTATTGCTGACAATATCTCTCCCTCACATTTCCATACGTACATCAGGTGTAGCTGGAGTCCAAGGTCCTGTACCTCGTAAGTGTGATACTCTTGTCTTATGGATCATATATACCCTAACAATGTTAAGGGGTACCATTTTGACCTAGGCACGACTGTTTTACTTAGCTAGAGTACAATAATTGTATGTTCTATTTCAGAGGGGTCAAGTGAAGTGCATTGAATGGGTAATCACAGTTATGTATTTGCAGGAGCAGTAACACATTGGCAATGTACTACAGGAGGCAATCACTTACAGATGCCTATTCACACACAGTATGGGAATGGTACATACCTGAGGCAGTGATAGTATAACTGCATAGTATGCTCAAAACGGGTGCACTGTATTTTATGTGTAGGTCTATCAGATACACTGACCTATTGCTCATCTCACAGGTGTATAGTACTGGCAACATTAACCAGATGTAGCTGCACTGCAGGTTATAAGCGCCTGTCTTGTCTGTATATGTTGTAGTCTGTGTGTTGTGCATGGGGTCAGAAATAAGATGTGATATGTGTAATGCAGTTGTGGCTCCTCAGCTGTGTGTGTGTGTGTGTGTGTGTGTGTGTGTGTGTGTGTGTGTGTGTGTGTGTGTGTGTGTGTGTGTGTGTGTGTATTACCATACATAATAGTGTAGGTAGTAATGTACTTATTTTGTCTTCCTCTTCACAGGTGAACATGGGGGTTGGAGTCTCTACCCCTCACAACCTGATGTCAGTGTCTCATTGGACTCTGATGATGATGGTGGCTATATAGAGGCAAAGGTGAGAATGTTGGGGGCTGAATCTGTTCCATGAGTTGGCATACCACTTCCTCCCCCATTGACCCTGCACACAGTCAGTATGCCCACACATACCCAGTCCCCTGAGGCCACAGATATCAGACAGCAAGAGTGTGGTGACATCAAACAGGGGAGTGTGGCAACTATGGCATTAGTGAGTGTAGACACTGGCCACAGCCAGAGAGCTGGTGAGGTCCCACACTGGCAGATTGATGGGGTGCTCAAAGGAGGACTGCTGCCCATCCACCTCCTGCCACAGGTGTCACATCACAGGTTACTCAACGCATACCTCAGTTCATCATGGAGACACAGACATGTTCCGAATGCAACACCAAATGGATGCTCAAGATTATGGATGTAGCAGAGTCTAACATCCGTGACTCCCTCCACCACATTAGTGATGCCGTGGATCTTTTCAGTGGTGTAGTGGACAGATGGTGGGGTGAGATACTGTCAGTCCTTGACTGCAAGTTGTCTGTGCTGGAATATCTGGTTGGAGTCAGGCATCAGACATGTGGATGTAGGTCAGAAATACCATCTGCTAAGAGTCCACTTGGCCATGCACACTCATCCTCCTGTAGTAGTAGTACTTCCAGCACTACAGAAGGGAGTGTGCTGTCCATACCTTGACGTGGCAGGTCATGGGCATGTGGTCCTGGGTGGTCCCGTGCACGACAAGGACCCAGCAGACACCAGACACCGTCAGCTACTAGCACCGCATCTCACCCTGGGCATGGTGGTGCCAGTGCTACTCCTGGCAGAGCCAGTTCCCATGTTCATGGCCAGAGATAGTGAACTGTCCACTCTGCCATGTATGGTCCACAGCTGTCCAACATACACATGTGTAGGGCTAGCACTGGGCTTTTCTGTTTGCATCCACACATGCAAACATCACTGTCACATGCAGGTCACCAACAGACACACAAGGCACCTCTCCATGTCCCAGCTACCCAGCACCCCTTCCTGACTCACACACATGCTGTCAACTGTTTGGCAGAGCCTAGGTCTCTGGCACCTCCACACCACACCCTGTGCATGTGATAATACTTATGCCACATCCCTGCCATACATACCATCAATGCAGGGACATGCACATATGTGTCTGATGGACAGGGGGACTATAATACATTATATGTAGTTTTGGAGTGTGGTAGTGTTATGCCATGATAGGTGCTGTATGCTGGCATGTGTCATGAGTACACGTCAAACTTTGTGTACCTTTGTTGCCTGATGTTAGACTGCCAGTAGTGTTGCAGAATGACAGGTGTCTCACAGAACTGTGTATGTTTCTGTTCCAGGGGTCTGAGTGGCTAAGCAATGGAGACATGCTGGCAATACAGCGACACAGGATGGCATGGCAGCACAGCAGATATATGACATTAGCAAGGTACAGCTGTATACGTGCGTGGTTACCTAGGTGCATATCTGTAGAACAGTGTGTCAGAGACAATGGGGGCAGTCAGCATTATCATGCATGCATACCCTGTGACAAGGCCTGCTACCCTTGATATGTGTCACCTGGGTGTACTGTACATACAAATGTAGGTGGTGGCAGATAGCATTTATGCCTAGGTAGATGTGGACTATTTAGGTCCTACAGCTACTGACAGGGCAGTAAAATGCATGAAAATTTCACACCCATATGTATACTGCTGCATGGAAATATACATTTACACTCACATACACACAGATTTGCCTTTATTAAGATTAGAACCCCTACTTATCTATTAGTATCCACTAGAGCACCACATGCTCATTGTATGCACCATGTAGCTTATCTGTTGTGGGATTGTCAGCCAGTGCTGTTAAGGTAGATGATATCAGCAGGCCTTGTAAAGAAGGCCAATGGGGAAGCTGGCAGATTGTCACAGGGCCTTAAAATGTATAACCATGGCACAGAGATAGGTATGTGTACACTGCTGCAAAGGGACATATGTACACACACATTTGCCTGTTGTGAGATTAGAATCCCTTCCTATCTATTAGTATACATTAGAACACTACATAATTATTGCATGCTCCATGGAGCTTATCTGCTGTGAGACAGTGCTGTTAAGGTGTATGACATCAGCAGGTGTTGACAAGGAGGCAATGTTGAAGAAGCAGCTAGTCACAGGGCCATAAAATGATTGACCATTGCACAGACACATCTCAGATGGGCTTGTGCTGCTGGAAGGGAAATATCTACACAAACACACAAACAAGGTGGTTGATGTTATATTAGAACCCCTATCTACCTACTATTATAGAATACAGCTCGCAGTACTTATTGCATGCACCACTGGTTATAGCTCATGCATGTGTGGCTGCAGCAACAGTACTTGTGGGCAACGCAAAGTGTCCTTGTATTACACAGCATGTGTGGCCTGCTGAGTGAACCTGCTTTATGCTGTTACTCTATCTACTGTCCTAGCAGTGGGGTACCTGTTAATACCCCTGCTATGTGTGTACAGTTAACAGTATTGCCATTGTTGGACAGTTGCAGTTTGCTAGGTGGCCAATTGGCCAGTGACAATATGGCCTGTCCAAGTCCTGCATTGAAGCCTTTGCATATGACACCAACAGCTCACCATTATCCGTCTACAGGGTGACATTCCACAGGCACAGGATGTTGTGGTTGGGTGGATTATGTTGTTATGTGGCCATGGTGTGTTACCATCAGACAACTGCTGTGTGTGCAGGTGCAGATAACCCCAGCATTCTGTGTCTGGTTGTGCACATTCGTACAGCCCACACACATATACACATGTACATATATATTTATAAATATATATATATATATATATATATATATATATATATATAAAACAGGGATGTCAACTTAGGTGTGGCTGTGTGTTAGCTAAGTGTAGGAGCATGCCCATTGTGACCGTCAGTACTCACAAGGTGGCTCCGGGCCAGACTTACCTGTACTCCAGTCCAGGATTTTGTGTGCTGGAGCCAATTTGCTGCTGCACCTGATTCAACAGTCCAGCACCTCCCTGATATTTTGACCAAGGGATTCCCTGGCTGTGAGCTGAACATATTATATGACTTATACCTATCGACTATACAGATTGTAACAGACTGTACAGAGTGTTGCATCATTTGTATGGTACATTTTACACAGCACTTTCATTTCCTGGTACATCAGTGAAAAATCATTATAGATTGACATTAGGAAATGATGCCACACATTTGAGTAACTGACTCCATAAACTCCAGGACACCCATGCTACTGCATGACCTGTTATTCTCTGCACTTTCTACATTTGTCTGGCCAGTACTTAACCCTTCTCCTTATATTTGGGCCTTTGTCCCAGTACTGTTCATGGCTTTATCCATATTTCCTGCTGTAAGTGGTTGTAGATATGATGTGACGGGGTACATGATGTCACACCACAGACTGGGTGACAGTCTTCACACCTTTCACTGTACATGTTTTAGCAGGATGTCCAGCATTCTGCCCCATATCTCTGCTCTGTTCCTCATACAATTGTGTTTTCCAGTGCTAAACTACTAAATGGAGCCCACTGAATTGTAATAAGTACTGACACAGATAAGTGATGGCCTTTACATCCTGCTACTACTCTGACCTGTTGCAACTTGCTGTTATACTAGCCACCTTCTAGGTTACTCAGAGCATGTATAATGTTTGTAGGTTTGCCCCTGTGTCCCTCCATGGTCTCTGTCTTTGTCCAGCTGTCTTGCAGTAACAGATTGGGGCATATTGACAGTCTGTGGGACTCCTACCATAGGAGCACCTCACATGCAAAAGGTGTAGGTTCAGCCAGCTTCAAACCATGAGCACCATCAACCATGCTACTGTACCTAGCCCACTGAGCCACAGCAGCCACAAGAACTTGAGGTTTACTTCCTCACACTCTCAACAGCAAACAGACATAACACTTTGACCCCTGCATATTGTGGAAATTTGAATATGTAGCCAGGTTGTTTGGGACAACCCTGGGTTTGTGTGGTCTGCTGATATATCCATGCAAACATACTGTTGCTGCAGTTATATGGGAACACTGATGTGCTGGGGGTAGTGGACTCTAGCAGTGACAGTTGTGCGTCTGTCCTGTGACCTCACTGTTTGGCATTTCCCTTGCATACTGCAGTGGGTTTTGCTGCCTTGTGGCCTACTGCATATTATGGGGCAGTCAGTATTGGACAGAGTACCTGTTGTCCCACACATCTGTTAGATCTCTGCAAGTAGCCCAGTAGCTACTCTATTCCCTTGCATACATGCAGCAGGTCCATACATATACTACCATAGTGTAGTACCCCATAGATTTGTTGTAAAGGACATTGGCTTGCCTTGTGAGTGCAGCAGTTGAGATACCTGCGTTGCACTGCTGACTCTGTCTAATGCACACAGTACACAGCCAATACATGGTGAGGTAGAGATTGTGTTGTGTGGCTGGCATTCTTTTTACTATGTATGTGAGTAAGGTGTCCATCCCTAGGATCCTAGGGGATCTTGGGCACACCTACATCTGCCTGCAGGGACAGCCTCAGGGGGTCCCTTCTTCAAGTCCCCCTGTGGATGTGGCTGTGGGGACCTTGGCAGTGGTAGAGAGTTGTGTGTCCTTTACCTGTGCTGGTCTTGCTATAGCTGTTTCTGCAGGATCATATTGTTTAGCATGGTACATACTGTGAACATCTGTGCACATGTGGCTGGAGAGTACTGCAGGGCTCCACCAGATATATTGAGGCAACAGAACTTTGACTTCAGCAGCCAAAACACATGCTCTATGACATTTCTAGTTTGTGCATGTACCTTATTATGGCATTCTTCAGTAGGTGTTTGTGCATTTCTGATGGGTGTCATCATCCACAGTTGCAGTGCGTAGCCAGCATTCCACAGTAGATGGCTGTATGGGATGTCTCCCCTGACATACATCTGGTACAGCTGTGCTGCATGCCAGATATGGGAGTCATGATAACTGCCAGGGCTGCCAGCACAGACATTCTTGCTAATGCCCTGGGCATTGCACATGACCTGGCAGTTGATGGAGTGATACCCCCTGTGGTTGACATAGACTCTACCCTCCTTACCGGGTGGTGCTTTGATGTGTACACGAGTGCAGTCCATGGCACCCAGTACCTCAGGGTACTGTGCTAAATGGTAGAAGAGAAACATACTGCTGGCCTTTTCCTCATGGGTGCAGAGTAAATAAATGTGCTCATTGGCATGTATTTACATGGCAGCCAGGTACTGGTGGAGGACCCTGGATGCTGATGCCTGTGAGACTATCTCCAGTTGGTCTTTGCAAAGTACCTGTAGACAGTATTCTAAGGGCTACACTTACCTTTGATTCCACTGGAATGGGTTCCCCGCTGCTGGCGCTGGGTCTGAGTTGAGGGTGGCAGAGCTCGGTGAGTTGTAGTATGCCCCTGTCAACCCAGTAGTGCTCTACAATCTCCAACTCATGTACCTCCTGGCAGGTTACCCTGGGCCTGAACACTCTTCTCCTTCTCAGTCTAGGTCTATTGTCAGCAGCAGCACTAACCTCAGCATCTAGCACATACAGATGTAGGAGTGCAGCAGTAGCCCCTAGCATTCTGTCAGTTAAAGTTCCCAGGTCTGTACTCCAATGGTGCAGAGTATGGGGGAGAAATCAGATTGTAGGGTGTATGCATAATTTATAGTGGTCTGCTGCAGATATAGCTTGTGTGATTGGCTAACTATGATGCATTCCACCCTCTTGGTACATCACTGAGGGGTTTGAATGGCCCAGTGTAAGTGAAACAGGGGTTATCAGTAATTTATAGATGATTGGCTTTCACAGGTGATTTCCTTTTTTTTCTTTGAATTGCCTTCCCTGCTAAGCACAGCAGCACGGCACTCAAACACACTTAAACCAGCTAAAATAAGCACCCCGAAGCTAAACAAAGCTTAGTGGGCACTGGACACCCCTCCCCCCCATTTAGCTGAGAGGCGGACCATGCAAACGGGCATCGTTGAGCTCCAATCCACTTAAACATATAGTGACATGCCCCCTTTTGATGTCAGCTAGTTCTTCTGTGGACACCAACATGGTTCTGGAGCTGCAAGGATTTTATCTGCTGACACAGTAGCCCATTTTTGCTATTCAGTAACCTCAGCTCATTTGAATACAGATCCGAGCACATAACCTGGATACTACACTATTCCAGCGCCTGCCTCCTTAGCAACCACTGAAATCTACCATTGTACATGCTGCATGCAGGGCCGTATAATACATTATTCTTACATATTTCTTATTTTTCATTTTTATGCTTTTAAATATTTTTTTTTTTCATAACAGCACGTTTGCACACTGCTGCACGCTGTGCAAACATAATATGGGTATTAAAAATTATATTAAATTATTTTGCATGACTTTTTGGACACACAGGACATAGTTTTGCACATATCTGTGCCTGCTATCCAATTTCTGACCTTCTAAATGGGCCTTTACAGCCCCTGTTCAATTTTTTTCTTGTACATGGAAATTTTCTGTGTACACTTCAGACACCAACATGGGGTCTGCAGGACTGCCTATCTGCTTCCTGGATAACTCCAGCACTCTCATTTGCATGTAGTTCACCTGCTTATGAGGTGATTTGAATGCCACAGACACTTCCATGTCTGCACACTCATGCATGTCCCTCTGCTCTATTTACTAGATCACACGACTGCTTACTTCCATGTAAGTTCCATGCCACTATGCCTACAAGGAAAATCAGTCCGTGTAGGCTTTATTGAATTCCGACCTACAATCCCAAAAGGGAAAAAAAAGATAAAAACATTTTATTCTTGTGTATTAACTTTCTAGGTTACTAACTTAACATCTTGGTAAATGCTTGAACAAATCTTCATATAACTTAATATTTCTCAAAGTATAATAAATAACAATAGCATAATATATGAAACAAAGCAATGATTTATCTGCCTGTATCTTTTGTTAGGGTGTTTTAGTGTCATAGTCTCAGAGAAGTTACTTTTAAAAAAGAAGGAGGCAAAAAGAGGTTTAAAAAAATGAAAACTTTTAAGCAACACATCATACTGCATGTTTTTTGTGCAGTGTAGGTAGTCCTGGGGATTTAATAAAATCTGTGTAAGAATAGTGCAAAGCATACACTGAAGGTATCGTGTCCATGTATGCAATATGTAATAAAGTTAAAAGCATTATGTATCTTTACAAATCTTTATCTGTTTAAAAACTTTCATTTTGTAGCTTTCTGTAGTGCTTACTGTCTGTAGGCTAATATCTTTAGTATTGTCCCCACCCTCCCTACCTGTTGGTGTCTTGCTGTTATACTTGCTGGCTTTGCAGTTGCCCACCCCTACTGTAAATCTGATCTGGGACACTTCTCCCAGTCTAGTGTCATTAGCTCATTCTACCTAATACAGAGAGAACATTTGATAAGGCCTTCTGTTTCTCCCTTTTCCCTTTCAAAAAAAAAAAAAAAAATTTGCCTGAATCTCCTTGCGTTCTGACTGTGCTTCTCAAACATTTTGGAAATATAGAGTATATTTTAGAGCATTTATTATAACTGTAATTGCCTTAATACTGCTACAACTCAAGTGCTCTGGGTTGCACTGCATCTGAAGTGTTTGTGTGTTTTAGCTGCTTTTCTGTATATATAGACTTCTCTGTATATGTAGACTAGCTACTTATTCTGCTGTGTTACTTCCTCTTAAATAGTTTTTCAGTTGTGCACTAGCCTTGTTTCATTTAAAAAGTTTTAAATTGCTAATTTTGTAGGGTTTTAATTGCATTTACTGTTTAGGACTATACACTCAGCTTTGCTTGTCTCAGGACTTTATTTTCTGTGCTCAGAGCTATCCAGACCTTGCTGTGGTAGAGGGAAGTCCTACTGCCTACCAGTGGGACTGGTGAGCATTGTACTGCCTCTCTAATGCTAGAGGAGTGGCTTCCAGCTCTGAGATTGCAATTTTATTAGCCTTTTTGGGCTGATTTCTATCTCTTTCAACTTTCTGGCTTAAAAACATGTGTGTTTGCGCATTTTTCACATCGTGCAGCACTGAGAGGCTACAGAGAAACTATTCTAGGTGCCAGAAAGTCTGCTCTTCAAATTTTCCCTTAAAACTAGCTGGTTTCTCAGTAGTAGCACTAAAATCTGAACCCCTGTGACTAGCACTTGCACTAGAACCTGCTGGAAAACACTAGGAAGCCTGAAACTGATACAAGCACTCAGCTCTCCGTGTCATTAAGGAGAAATTAATCATAGGCACTAAACAGCCTATAATTGCAAAGCACCTTGCAAAGGTAAGGGAAAACAGCCCTTAAACTTTACAAAAAAGCACCTAAACAGGCATGTCCAAGGGTCAGCTTCCGGTGATTTCTCCTGTCCACCTGGTGAATCTGGGCATACTGGGGCAACGCAGCAACTGCCTCATGTACACAAACAATCCTCTCCTCCTACCACCCAACACTACAACCTGCGAGAGATGCACTTACATAGCCAAACTGGAAGCAAAGCTCTCTCCGGCCAATATTGTGCTAGACAGTCAAGAGGAGAAGGTTAACACCTGAATTACACCTCAAGCAACTCATAGCCCTTTAAAACTCACACCATCAACACCCACACATAGCAACACTAAACCCACATATGCGGAGACCCTTAACATTAACCTGCCCAAGCAACAAGGACCTCCGAAGCCAAAACACAAACAAACACCAGTCACAACCAAAGTTACACATAGCTCACAACACCAGTGTGCCACCCAACAACAGCCCCTAAGGCAAGACAATGTACCCAATACTTTAGTCATAGGTGACTCTATAGTCAGACACACTGATGTCCCACTCACCAGGCTGAACAAGGAGAAAATTACAGTCAGCTGCCTGTCAGGTGCCATTATCCACCACATAACGCATGCACTCAAGTCACTCCACAACAAGTACAAATACGACTCTGTCATTGTCCATGCTGGAGTGAATGACTTGAGACGTACCTCCCTGGACTACATGAAAAGAGGCATGGAAGAGCTCTTGGATCATGTGACCCAGGCAGGTATGACCCTAGCCCTGAGTAGCATCCTGCCTTCGCCCAGAATGATACCACAGTATAAGGACAAAATGATTGACTTCAACAATTGGCTAAGCTTCTGGTGTCATTCAAAGGGGATCCAGTATTTGTCTGCCTGGGAAGACATGATCGACAAACCACAATGCTTTGCCAGAGATGGTCTGTACCTGTCATCCCTGGGATTCAGGTTACTGGCTAAAGCTCTTGCCACCCCTATAGTGCCTTTTTAAGGCAAGGTTCAAAGGATAAAACCATCACCATAACAGATACAAGCATGCAAAATCTGAAGGTAATGCTCCTCAATGCTAGAAGTCTAAACCTCAAAATGCACTCTCTCGAGGCACTCCTAAAAATGGAGAACATCGATATCTGTGCAATAACTGAGACCTGGTTCAAGGCTCCAGAGAGCACCCCTGCAATACCAGGCTACAATTCTTACCACACTTTTCGGCCACAAAACCAAGACCGAAACACTAAAGGTGGAGGAGTGTCCATATTCACCAAGGATATTCACACCTCCAGACTAGATGCATCTGAAATTCTCCAGGTGCAACTAACACTAGGTAAGACTGCAATCCAAATTGTAACTTGCTACAGATCCCCCACCATGCCCCAAGATTCTCACTACACCTTTCTAAACATATGGGAAAATATTAAGATACAACCAAACACCCTAATACTGGGTGATTTCAACTACCCTGCCATTAATTGGGAAAACTACTCGGGTACCAACTCCTTTTCCCAATGGTTCTTGGAATTCATAAATTCCAACGCCCTGGATCAACTAATCCATTGTCCCACCAGGGGCTCCTATATCCTAGACCTGGTCATTACCAACATGGGAGATAGATGCTCCACACCAGTGGTCACCCCCCTCATTGGTCAAGTCTGACCATAAGCAAATCACCCTTGACATCCACATCCCACCTCCACCCCCCAGTAAGGAAACCTCCTTAAAAAACTTCCCCAAAGCCGACTTCATGCTACTGAAGTCAGAAGTGACAAACTTCACAACACCTACGCAGACGGGATCTGGAAGTTCGACTGCAGAATTCTACACAAAGGCACTGTACGAGCACAGCCACTCATGCATGAATCATGCCATCCCAAATAGAACCAAGGTGCTCTTCTCCAAAAAAAGGAAGCCAATCTGGTGGTCCCCTGCAATAAACAAACTATGCAACAGAAGGAAGAAACTGTTGCAGAAAATAGGAAAATCCCAGGATGCAAAAAACTCCCTCACCAGCCTCCGTAAGAAGCTGAGAGCCCTCATAAAATACTCAAAAGCTAGTTACGAAAATAAAATTGCCAAAGATTCCAAAGACAACCACAAGTCATTCTATAGTTATGTCAAGAATCTAAATGGCAATGCTCAGATCTGCTCTGAGCTACAACAGAATGGCATTAAATATACTGATCCCAAGGATATTGCCAATATCCTGGCAGATTGATTTAGTGCCAACTTCTCCCCCCCTCTCACCCCCTAAAGGGCCCGTCTCAATACCAAAAGATTGCTAAATTCTGATAATCATGGCCACACAGGTAGAAACCGCACTTTCCAAAGCTAAGAATACAGCATCCATGGGACCAGATGACATCCCAGGCTGTGTATTACATGAACTACAAAATGAACTGGCACCTCACCTAAGTGTCATGTTTAATCATAGCCTCACCTCAGACTTTGTGCCCACTGAGCAGTGCACAGCTACAGTTATCCCGCTCGACAAGGGAGGATCCGCCTTGGATCCCGGGAACTACCGTCCAATCTGTCTGACAAGCCTGATCTGCAAGGGCATGGAACGCATTATCATGGAACTTATAAACAAAGACAATGGCAACCTTCAAACACTGGACCCCACCCAGTTTGGGTTTGTGAAGGGCCGATCTTGACTCCTGAATCTGATTGACTTCTTCAAATCAGTCTCCAGAGCTGTGGACGAGGGTAAGGCAGTCCACACAGCCTATCTGGACCTCGCCAAGGCCTTCAACACCATCCCCCACTCTGGAATCATAGATAACCTTACTAAGCTGGGCATAAAAACCTACATCACTCGATGGGTTGCCAACTGGCTTACTGACAGAACCAAAAACCAAAACGTCAATGAGAAAAACCACTTTAATAGCGAGCAAAGCTTTCGGAAATAATCCTTTGTCAATACTAAAATGCATGAGTACATTCTCCATATATATAGGTCCCAGAATAGTCATATGACCGACAGCTAAAATCACATGACTTGAATTCAAAACATGACAAACAATATAGCAAAAAAATGATAAATAATGAAAAACATTTTAGAAAAGTTAAAATACACATTCAATAATATGCAGAAAAGTTAAAACACTGAAAACAATGCATAGGTATAAGGCAAAATACATGAACTATGTCACAGCTTAGTTCTACTAAGCTTAATCAGTATAGGTTTAATACTAACCATACTATTAAGGCCAGGCGGAGAGTCACTGGCCAATCTCAAAATCCATCCATATTCTTTTGTTTCAAGGGTGTTGTTTATATCTCCACCCTTAACAGAAGGTTGGACACTATCTATAGCCCTAAACTTAAATGTATGATCGTTCCCATAGTTCATGTATTTTGCCTTATACCTATGCATTGTTTTCAGTGTTTTAACTTTTCTGCATATTATTGAATGTGTATTTTAACTTTTCCAAAATGTTTTTCATTATTTATCATTTTTTTTGCTATATTGTTTGTCATGTTTTGAATTCAAGTCATGTGATTTTAGCTGTCGGTCATATGACTATTCTGGGACCTATATATATATATGGAGAATGTACTCATGCATTTTAGTATTGACAAAGGATTATTTCCGAAAGCTTTGCTCGCTATTAAAGTGGTTTTTCTCATTGACGCTTTGGTTTTTGCTTTACTATTTGCTGTTGGCTTTGTGTTTACTGACAGAACCCACACTGTAAAAGTAGCCGACTCCAAATCCAGCTCCAGACAAGTGACAAGTGGAGTACCTCAGGGTTCAGTCCTGGGACCAGTCTTGTTTGGCATCTACTTCTCTGAAGTACAGGCCAACACTAAGGGACTCTGGCTAACAAAGTTTGCAGATGACTGCAAACTGGGAGCCATTATTGAATCCCCAAATGATGTGGATATTCTGCAAAAGGGCCTTACAGAAACAGATGCCTGGTGCCAGAGCCATGGGCTCAAGCTTAATACCAAGAAATGTATAGTTATCCCCTTTGGAAAAAAACATGTACCCATGAATTACCACATAGGTGGCAGGACACTAAACATTGAAAGTGTGATGAGAGACTTAGGGACACAGGTGGATAGTGGTCTCACTTTCGATAACCACATCACCACAACAGTCAGGAAATCCTTCTATGTGGCACACCTCATCACTAAGGGCTTTTCATCCAGAAAAAAGGAGGTCATTGTCCCACTGTACTCATCCCTCATTAGACCCATTATAGAGTATAATGCCCCATTTGGTATGTACCTCACAAGACCTCTGCAACAGCTGGAAAGACCACAGAAATACCTCACTAAAAGAATCACAGGCCTAAAGCAGATGCCATATGCTGACCGTCTAAAAAAACTCCAGCTATACTCTGTGGCATATTGTCTATTCAGAGGCAATCTCTGCTTAACATACAAGGCCATGTCAAACCCTGAGCTGTTGGACATGCTCCACTTAAAGAAATCCCAATCCCTCAGAGCCACACACTCCAGGGATCTAAACCTTATCATCACAATGAACAAAACATGCTGGAGGGATAGGTTCCTGACACAGACACACCCCATACTCTGGAATAGACTGCCCATACATGTCAAGCAGAGCACCTCATTGGCCCTCTTCAAAAGGAACCTTGATGATTGGATGGGAGATAGGAAATTCACTCCGGGGATCATGTCAGTCGCCCTGCTAGACAGGGGCCCAGAGAAGTAAATATTGTGGGAAGAAATATCCAGGGAATTGTTATGACTAGGCTTGCATAGGCCTTAGAGCCGATAGCCTAGTACCAACCTATGAACCTATGAACCGATATTACTGATGGAGACCCATGTAACACGGCTATTGAATCAGTGTAGGGAGTGTGTTACTGTATCTGGAGATGAGTAACACACTCTCTGCATGAGTAACACACCTTCTGCACTTTCAAAGTACCGGATATCAATGTCTGCATATGTAATAAAGTTTTAATTTTTTTTGTTTTTATTTATTTATTTTTTTTTATGTTTGTGTGGTGCGGTGTGCAGCAAAGGACAAATTGCAGACATCAAAAAATAGAAACAGGATACATTTTATTATGAATGCAAAGATCAAGTTTAAGCATAGCTGATCGGATTTGCATGGCACGCCACAGTACTTAAACATAGTGGAGAGGTATATATAAAAGTATAGTAACACTCCACACATCCACATTGCCAAATGATTAGCGTGACAGCCGTATGTGCTGTAGATGCAGGTTTTGAATACACAGATAGGTTATTACACAGTTATTTTGCAAATACACATTAAGAGAAGTATTTTTAAATCCTGCTTTGCTGTACTCAGCTAAGCTCTGCTAAGCACATCTAAGCCTTCTCAAGCACTGCTTAAACAATGAATGTTTTAGCTGGTTTGCCCACCGCTAAGCACTACTGAACATTGCCAGTTTAAGCACTACTCAGATGAGCTTAGCGAGTTTGAGCAGGGCTAAATGATGTGCCACATATTTAAAAATTGCTCAGTGGTGGTCAAGGGTGGGAAAACAGGCTTATGTAAGTGCAATAAGCAGGAATACAGCAGAACCAGTAGGAGTTGAACTTGGCAGGAACTATGGCAGGTGTTGGAGAGGGTGTGCACTTCCAGGCACAGTGGTGAGGCATTCTAGAGACCTGTGCAGGGGATGCGTGTTGCACTGGTGGGATTGTGTGCCAGCTGGTCCCAGGGCCAATACCAGGGATCAGAGTAAAAATCAAAAGCCTGGGACCAGCTGGCACACAATCCCACCAGTGCAACATGCATCCCCTGCACAGGTGAGCAGGTCTGTCATCATTATGACAATCTGAAGTGATGGAAGAGGGGACTTCTGGACACCTGGGTCCAGAATACTCAAGACGGGAATGCCACACAAGTTTGTAAGTACTGTTAGCATTGTTTTATGAATATGTAATCTAAATGTGTGATAGACAGGTACGCATAATGGTGTGCTTCTCTCCCTACAGTTGCAGAGGAGACAGCTCACAACCTAAAGGCCAATGCAGGGTGCCTGGTCAGGTTGCAGCGTGAGTATGGTGAGTACAGATGTATCTTGCAATCTACACTCATATAAGCAAGAAAGAGTAAATTATTAACTGCCATTAGGTAAATACAGTTTTGATTGCACTGCAATGAATGTGGTCATAGACCTGGACTGAAATAATTGAGTAATGCCACGTATAGTTCAATAAAGATGAAAGCATAAAACCTAACATTGAAACCTAACATTGATAAGGAAATAAAGTTTGTACTGCATTAATTCTGGAATTACAGCTGTATTGCAACACCTGCATTATATGAACTGTTCTGCAATAAAGACTTGAAAATGTACCAATAATGGCATGAAGTCACCCCTAATAAAGCTGTGTTGTGCAATATGTTTGTATTTTGGGCTGTTGTTCCAGAAATCAAGTATGATATCTGCTCTGAACTAAAAAATCAAAGAATACCACTAAGTGACTCAAGGTTAGCTAAGAAAGGGTGTTCTGCTAAACTGTAGATTTAGAGCTGTACTACAAGATATATGCATTATGATATTTGTTCTGCACTAAGATCTGAAGCAATACCAGGGACACTCAAAGTATATTGTGTATTGTCTTGTGTTAACCATTGCATTTCAGCTACATGCATTCCTGCTCTGAGGTATGGTGCCGCAAGCAAGTATGAAACTGTAATAGCTGTAGACTGCAAAAAATGCCATCTACAGCTATATACGGGTCAGGTAGCCAACCCAGCACTCCAATAAGGTTTGTACACATCAGAGATATTTCCACCCACTAGGGGTTTATTGTCTACACTTGCATTCTATGTATTAATGTACAGTTCACCTATTATTTCTGTCATGCATGAATCTCATGTATGTCTGTTCAAGTGTCACTGCAGTCTTGTATAACACTCTACTTCTCTTACCAGGTTATATTCTGTTACCAGGTGAGCTCTAGGCAAATATCAGTCAATCAACATGCAGCTGTAGCTCAGTTTAATACATGCTAGGTATGATATTCATTTTGTTACACACGGACCATGGTTCAAAACCAGTGACAACTACTATAAAATATTATTGAATCAGTTATGTATTGTTAACAGATGTTCTCCTCACGGGAATTACAGGTAAATGGGTGCAGTAGTCCTTAGTATGGGTTAATAATTTGTGTGTTCAGATGTAACAGACTGTTAATGCCATTGCTTAGGAATGTTGTAAGACTTCAGAAAATAAAGGGAACAAGTACAATACTAATAAAAGTTAACACAATAAATAAAATGTGTAATCTTGGTATGGCAGTATGCCTGGTGTGTCTGTGAATGTCTGCTGATGGTCTAACCCCATGCCTGCCAAGGACAGCATGATAGTCATAAATTCTCTGTACTGTGCACGATACATGTCTCTCAAGTGTCACGCTGTCACGGACTGTGATCACTGTTGCCTAATCTGTCTGTCACAGATCTATCATTGACATGATTATATCAATAGCACAGGCACACTACATCAGTCTACAGTACACCTTGGTAGTCATATATGTCCCCCTGACAAGTAATAGTCCTCTGCAGTTGTGTACACCTAGGTGTTACAGCTTAGCCCATACTGTCCCATGCAGATAGCTTGAGAGGTATGCACATGCTATAGCAGCAATAGGCACTGTTATACATAAAGGAAGGCCAGACCTGTAGAGCATATAACAGTACTGTTGCAAACTATATAGCCTATACTGGCATTAATGGACTGTATTTCTCTCTCTCCCCACACCCCTTATCTTCATCATAATTTGTTATTGTTATACATCGGTAATGGTTTACTATTAACATATGTTGTTCTCAAAATGTTATGTTGGGCCTTGTGTTTTATCATTGTTATGTATTACAATAGTTGCATACTGACATGTCTTGTTGAATTACTTATATTGTTGGCCTTATGCCGTACCTGTTACTGGTATGCTGTTACTGTACTGGCTGTTATCTCACTTATTGTTGTGTTCCATATTCTATGCAATATTATGTTACTGGGTTATTTGCAATGTTCTGGCATGCTGTTATAACTAACTACATATTATGTTCATGACTAACCTATACACTTTGAAATGCCTCAACACCATAGCTTGACTGGTAGGCCGGTTCCTGACTATCTGCCTACCCTATCTCAGCCATCCGTGGCACCGGGTCCCAGCACATCTGGGACCCAAGCCGGTTGTGACCCCACCGATAGCTTTGCACCACCTACTGGTATTCATCTCTGGACACAGTAACACACTCCCTACACTGATTCAATAACCGTATTACATGGCTCTCCCTCAGTAACTCGTCTTCATTAATATGCATGTTGTGATACTAAGAGGGTACCACACAGATGGACATGGTATCTTCTGCGTAGGCCTTACACTAATCCTACACGGATTTTGTTAAATCCTCAGGATGATAACATTAAAAGAATTATATCTTTAATCAATTACATTAATCATGCAAAAAAATAACATGAATATAGTCAGTTTAGATATAAATAGTGCCTTTGATTCTGTCCACTGGGATTATCTATGGTCAGTTCTAGAAGAATATGGATTTTCTCAAAAATTCACACTATTAATTAAATTCTTTATGAAAAATCCTTAGCATATATAAAGTCTGGATCAGGCTTTTTTAAATCTTTAGAAATTTCTAAATGTACAAACCAGGGATGCTCCTTGTTTCCATTATTATTTGCCTTAGTAATCGAACCGTCTGCAAATTATATTCAAATGGATAAGAATATTAAGTGTAAACAGATTAACAATGGTTTGGAAATGAAGGTTCAGTTGTTTGCAGATGACATTTTGTTAACCTTAAAGGATGATGACACCTCTCTAAAAACTCTATTAAGCTTAATTGAGCACATTCAGAAACTCTCAGGTCTTAAATGTAATGAAAATAAGACACAGATATTACTTATAAATTATAATAAGAAAGACATAGTTAAGGATTTTTCTAAATATGTAGCTGCTGACAATAAAAGACTTAAGGGTTACAGTAACAGATAAACTAGATAAGACAATAACAATAAAGTACTCTAATGTTCTAATTAGCATTAAAACACTCATTCAAAACTGGAATAAATACTTTTTACCATGGAGGACAGACATTTTATAAATAAAATGATTTTTCCAAAAATATTATACTTCATACAAGCCTTTTCTATACCGCCTCTTAAATCTTACATAAAACAATTTAATAAACTAATGCTAAACTTCTTATGTTATCCAAATAAACCCAGAATAGCTCTGAATCATCAATTAAATGACTGGGAAGCATGATGAATCAGTCTTCCAAATATAGAAATATATGCACTGTCTAATATAAAAACAATATCATTGTGAGTAAATAATGCTTATTATGCCAGATGGAAATACATACAGAAAAGATATGGCTAAAATCAGGTCTTACATTACCTTCACAATATACTGAGTTAATATTTTCTTTGGATGATGAGAGAAGATTTTACAGAAAATAAACAGAAGCACATAAGTTCTACGTTTGTAAAAAACATATTAAAATAATATAAAACCCTTATGAATATGAATCCCTACATAATAGCTGGGTCATTCTTGCTATATCCTATTGCATGCACACAAACTAAAATTAAAACTTTTGATATAGATATAATCAAGACTCTTAGAAAGCATGGACTGACTTATTGACATCAGACTAGACTCTGGAAAGTTTTAACAATGCAACAAATAAGAATCAAATTTGATTTAGGTAATGATCTATGGCTAAGCATACAGGATATAAGACAATACATTTTAAACAGAATAGAGACAATGCATTTAACAATTAGACAAACTATACCTAAATTTATAGGACACTTGCCCCTGGATTCTCAAAAGCTTGCACGGAGTGCAGGAGCTCAAGCAGGCAATATGTCTGCCGTACAATCCAGGAACAGCATGCAGGGGCATGCACGATCGCTCCTGCACTAATCTTGCATGGAATAAGCCCTGGTATGCAAATCACCCCATTTGGAGGTGAAATCCATGCAAATGAGGTGATATTGCAATCCAGGAAGCTTGCAACAGTCCATGCAAGACTAGTGCTATCTGCAGAAATGTACTCGGTTAGTAACCGAGTACATTTCTGCAAAATCCAAAACGGAGCTGTGACAGCCCCAGATAAAGGCTGCATATCATGTAGTAAGCATGCCAATGGCCAAGTATAAGGCATTATAAAAAAGCATTTTTTTTTTAGCCGATCTCAGCTGTTTAAGCATAGGGCAGTGGCGCGCAAACGAGATGGGGGGGGGGGGATAATAAAATAAACCTAAAATAAGCAGTCTAACTAAAATCACTGTTCTGCCATGCAAGTCAATGGCAGGCAGAAGGCAACCTGGCTAGTGAGTAGTGGTTGCTAAGGGAGGAGGCTCGGTGTAAGACATGTAACTATGGATTACCAGGCAATCCTATGCAAATGAGGGGAAGGATAGTGAATCCCAGTTTTCCCCAGCATGTGACTCAGGTCCCAACAGTGTAAGAGTAGGAATAGCTTGGTGCAAGCCTAGGAGTTAGGTGACATCATGTGGGGGGGTGTGCCAGGCATACTGTAAGCAGAATGGAGCCATGCGGCTCGGGTTTGCTCCTAGCTTAGCACAGATAAGCTAGGGGGTGTGTCTAAACCTGCCTAGCACTCTTTACAAAGTCTAAGCGGGTGTGCACACCGCGCACCAGGTTTTACAGGAAGAAAAAAGAAGTTAAACCAGGAAATAGCAGCAGTGTGCACATTTGAGCACTCTGTTTACACGGTGCACACACAGGCTTAAACAGGAAGGTAATGGGAAGGGAAAACAGCAGTAGGAAGGTAATCAAGGAGAACTAGCTTAGCTGACAGGTGAAATGTATCAGAATCAGCCAATTACATAGGCAGGAGACAAGCCCAGCCCAGAACACTACTATAAATGAAGCAAACACCTTCCCCTCTGTTTTTACCCACACTTTACACCATCGGTGTAAACAAGCGGGGAACTTTTAACACTCACAATAGCAGAATGATAGGGGCTGCAATAGCTATCATACAACTTGTGGGAGAGGCTGAGGGTGGTGAGGATGTGAATGATGTCGACCAACCAACAGTGAGGAGATGGAGAAGAGTGTACAGACCCAGGGTAACCTACCAGGGGCTACATGAGCTGGAGATAGTGGAGTACTATAGGGTGGACAGGGACCTCCTACAGAAAACTGTTGAGCTGTACCTGCCACGCCTGACACACAGAACTCACAGAGGGGAACCCATCCCAATGGATACCAAGGTATGTGTAGGCCTACGTATACTAGCTACAGGTACTTTCCAAAGGCCAACTGGGGATATGATGGGGATTTCACAGGCATCAGCATCCAGGGTACTGCACCAGTTCCTGGATGCCATGTCAGCACATGTCAGTGAGCACATATATTTCCCCAACACCTGTGAGGCGTTGGCCAGCAATATGCAACTGTTCCACCAAATAGCAGAAGACTTGAGGTAGTGGGTGCTATAGACTGCACGCACATATGCATCAAAGCACCACCCAGTGAGCGTGGTAGGGTCTACTTCAACTGCAAGGGCTTCCCCTCCGTCAACTGCCAGGTCATGTGCAATGCCCAGGGCATAATACTGAATGAGTGTGCTGGCTGCCCTGGAAGCTATCATGATTCCCACATCTGCCATCTGACACAGCTGTACCAGATATTTGCCAATGGAGACATCCCTCATGGTCACCTAGTGGGGGATGCTGGATACGCACTGGAGTCGTGGCTGATGACACCCATCAGAAATGCACACACACCTGAACAAGAACTCCATAATGAGGCACACACACAGACCAGAATTATAGTAGAGCATGTGTTTGGGATGTTCAAGTCACAGTTCCAGTACCTGGACACATCTGGTGGAGCCCTGCAGTACTTACCAGCTACATGTACCCAAATTTTCCTTGTATGTGCCATGCTACACAATATGATCCTGCAGAAACAGCTGCAGCAGGAACAGCATGGGGCAGGGCCACACAGCCCCCACCATTGCCAAGGCCTGCACAGGCACAGAGTGACTCGGAGGAGGAACAACCTGAGCCTGCCCCAGTAAGTAGAAGGAAGCATGGCCAGTATGCCCTGGCCTTGGCAAAGAGGCAATCCATAGCACATACACTGACACAGGAGGGACCCAGGGAATAACACCTCTCTCCAACTCTCACATACAGTGAAAGGGATGCCAAACATTACACTACCTGTGCCTAACCATGTGTAGGTAGTGTACTATGTGCATCTGACATAGGCAGCTCTGCAGCACCACCCTCAATACTGGGACACTCACAAGATAAGTGACTCACACATGCCAGTCGGGGGTGGGGGTCACGTACCCAACAACAGTCACAGCCAACAGGACAGGTGTAGACAAACACAAACAAAGGCTGTGCTATGGCCTCTGAATGAGGCCTATGGGTAAACTCCACCCCCCCCCGGCCTACACAGACAGACAACAGCAGGTCAGGCAGTGGGATGTCAGTTCTGAAGGGTAGGAAGTCAGAAACCAATATGTAGGTAATTAAAAGCTAAGATCTGTAGTACACTGGTATGCCTCTAGCCAGCACGATAATTAAGACTACAGACTGAAATAGAGTACCCAATATACCAGTACAGTCCTAGTAAGTGTGTACAAGTGTCAGGTGTGCCCCCCCATCCGACGCAGAAATGTAGTCACAGTCAGGTGTGCCCCCCAACCTTTGTAGAAATAGAGTAACAGTCAGGTGTGCCCCCCCACAATCCTGTGTAGAAATGTAGACATAGTCAGCTGTGCCCCCCATCCCACATAGAAATATAGTAACAGTCAGGTGTGCCCCCCCACAATCCTATATAGAAATGTAGAAATAGTCAGGTGTGCCCCCCATCCTACGTAGAAATATAAATAACAGCCAGGTGTGCCCCCCACTCCTGTGTAGAAATGTAGAAATAGTCAGGTGTGCCCCCCATCCCACGTAGAAATATAGTAACGGTCAGGTGTGCCCCCCCCACAATCCGTGTAGAAATGTAGAAATAGTCAGGTGTGCCTCCATCCTATGTAGAAATATAGTAACAGTCAGGTGTGTGCCCCCCAATCCTGTGTAGAAATAGTCAGGTGTGCCCCCCCATCCTACGTAGAACTATAGTAACAGTCAGGTGTGCCACCCCCCAATCCTGTGTAGAAATATAGAAATAGTCAGGTGTGCCCCCCATTCTACATAGAAATATAGTAACAGTCAGGTGTGCCCCTCACAATCCTGTGTAGAAACGTAGAAATTGTCAGATGTGACCCCCCCCCCATCCTATGCAGAAATGTAGTAACAGTCCATGCCAAATGAGCAACGGATACCCTGCAGAGACAGCATGCTACCTGTAGGTGTACAACACAAATGTCAGCACTGCAGTACAAACTACCTGAGCTCGATCCACACATTCAATACAGATGGCCATACTGTGCATGGCCACATACTTAGAGTAATGAAGGCAATGTCAGTTAACAACATACTAAAAGGTCATACTGGGCATGCTCTCACACTTAAACACATGAAGGCCATGTCTGCAAACACCAGTGGACCACACATATCTGGCAGCTGCAGATGTTAGTGTAGACACTCCTCAGTATGTACCACACATGCTTTGCACACACAGTGGATAGGAATACAGGCATATATGTAAGGACAACACACTATAATAAGCCAAAAGTAGACATGCATAGATGTGTGGAAGAGGGTGACTGTGACAAGGAGCCATCCAGGGCTCTCCCACCCAGCACACAGCCAAAGGGCCACAACCACATGAGGGTCTGATGTCACACTCTGCAGATACTAGCCACCAGTATCTGTCAGCATTACAGAGTATGCGGTGCACATGCCAGCTGTGCAACATGACTGTTCAAGGAAGTAGTCATCTAGCAGCTGTATAAACGTACCTGTGGAATATGACCCAGGTTGTGCCCACATGTGGCATGTCAAACCCTAGATGAATGGGTTATGGCCCGTGCACACACACTGCCCTCCCCATAGTCCACTATGACAAGCCTGCTGAGGTCATGTACTGTGAAATACACCTTTGGGAGAGGTCTATCCCAGTAATCTCTGTGGCGTGTCCCATAACTGCGTACTGCTCTAACCCCAGCCTTGGCAACTGTGTGTGTGTGTGTGTGTGTGTGTGTGTGTGTGTGTGTGTGTGTGTGTGTGTGTGTGTGTGTAGAGAGCAATGCTTTTTAGGGTAGTCTCACTCCCTATAATTCAAATGCTCATCTTTGGCAAGGCTGCTGATGTCATCCACCTAGAAATACACCTCTGAGTAGCTGTAGCCCAGTACTCTTCGGAGCGCGTCCTGTAACTGCGACCTACTGTAGTGTGATAAATTAGTTAGGTAGTTGTTCTAATCCCAGACATGGCAGGTTTGTGTGTGTGTCTGTCTGTCTGTGTAGAGAGCAATGCTTTTTAGGGTAGTCACACTCCCTACAATTCAAATGGTCATCTTTGGCAAGGTTGCTGATGTCATCCACCTAGAAATACACCTCTGGGAAACTGTAACCCAGTAATCTCCGTAGCACTTCCTATAACTGTGTACAGTTGTAGTGTGATAAATTAGGTAGGTAGCTGTTCTACTCCCAGACATGGCAAGTGTGTCCCTGTTTGTGTAAAGAGCAATGTTTTTTAGGGTAGTCACACTCCGTACAATTTGTATGCTCTACTTTGGCAAGGCTGCTGATGTCATCCGCCTAGAAATACACCTCTTGGAAAAATGTAGCCCAGTAATCTCTGTAGTGTGTGCCATAACAGTGTACTGCTGTAGTGTGATATAGACCTCTGTTAGGGGTTCTGTACCCAAGCGTGTCAGTCGTCGATGTTTTGTGTGTGTTTCAATGTCTCTGTAGGAAGCAATGCATTTTAGGTTAGTCACACTCAGTACATGTCCAATGACCTACTTTGGCAGTCTTGCTGATGTCATCCAATGTGAAATACACCTTTGGGAAAGGAGTTCTCCAGTAATCCCTGTGGTACGTCCTATAACAGCTCCATGCTGTAGTGTAATATAGACCTTTGTTAGGGGTCCTTGCTTGTCCTTGTTAGGGTCCGTGGCGTGTACTATAATTGCGTAATGCTGTAGTATAATAAACTAGTTAGGTAGGGGTTCAACTCCCAGACATTACAGATGTGTGTGTGTGTGTGTGTGTGTGTGTGTGTGTGTGTGTGTGTGTGTGTGTGTGTGTGTGTGTGTGTGTGTGTGTATGTATGGGGGCCCTATATCACAATGCCCACTGTACAGGGATAACAGATGTAAAATAGTCAAGAGGCTTGGGTGCAAACTCATCCATGTTACATCGCACCCAGGCAATCACAGGTTGGAAATCCCAGTATTACCCAGAGCACACTCTCAACCCATGTCACATACACATGCTGAGGCAAAAGCCAATATGTGTGTAGTACACTGCATATTGGCAACCGATAGTAACTATGGAGTGATTGCAGTGGCTACAGGCACCCTGTCCATCTCTCCAATAGGCACATACATGTTCCCACACCTACAATACATGTGGTGCCATCACATGTGACCCACAAAGGACATAACATGCCCTGTATGGACTGATGCCAGAGAATGCTGTTAGCATGCTATCAATGTAGGTGCAGGGTTAACCTGCTGTCCATTATCAGTTCCTGCCACAGGTGGCCACGACACATCTGATAATAATCTGTGTACACAACATGGGCCCAACACCCCAAGTACAGTTCCACATGTCACTGCACATGCATGTGGGAGGTGTGCACATCTCAGACACCGTCCATGTCATGGACATACATGGCAAGCAATGTGGGAAAATGCAGAAACCACAGGTCTGAGCCACAATGCAGACCAGTGTCATGTGGACTGATGCCAAGGTATACCCATCACCTAGCCTTGTATAGCCATCAGGCACAGTTGACCACCACATACCCATGCAAAAATGCACCCATGCATGTGTGTGTTTGTGTGTATGATGCATATGATCACATCCACACTCACTACAACCCCCAGTGGCATGCTTTCTGATGTTAGACACCTCCCCATACCCTTTGCCCATATAACCTCTATATGACCCGTGTGGTGCATGTGATACCTGCACAGTAATGTGTTGTGGCAATCTCACTAGTGATGAGCTGTATCCCTGGCCTTGCCAAATGTGTCAGTGTGTGCGCCCTGTGAGAGTGTGGCTGTGTTGTTGCTGGCACCTGTTCATGTGGACAGGCACGTGTACATAACCTACCATATAGCTACCATATCTTTGTTGCATATGTCACTCACTATCACATATATGTTCTGCGGACTCCACAACAGGTAACCTATGTGGCGCATCCAACAACTGCATAGGATTGTGATAGCACTACAAAGTCATCAGGGGTTTGATACCCTGTGCTGGTAGGTGTGTGACACAAACATGTTTAGGTTTTACTCTCCCACCCCTCCCTGACTTGCCGATGCCTCTGTCTGCCTCTTTCACTCCCTCACTGGTGGATGTGGAGACCTATACCTCCTTTTCTTAGGCAGCAGCATGTGTATTTTAGGTAATGCTCATGATCAGCTGATGGCTTCTGCATGAATTGCAGCCCACCCCTAGCTGATTGCATGTGGAACAGCTGTGGTAACATTCCCATTGCCAATTGCATGGAAACACACTCCAATATCTAGGAACATCATGTTTATGTTGGTCATTTTCATTCACTGTGAGCAGGAACTCATTCTGTTTGGCAAACAGCATCTCAGATGGAGTGGGGATTTACCTATGACAACATACACTGTGGAAACAGGCCAACACACAGGATGGGGATGTGCCTGACCTGACTACAGACTGTATGTGCTGTTATACTGCATTCTGAGTAATGTTGGTTTAACAGACTGTGTGCAGATATGGTTGTCCTACATGTATTAATACCTGCTATGTCAGTTGTATGTTTATGAGGACTCCCCATCTCTAGGGTCATCTGCCGACTGGGCAGTGTGTGGTGCTTTTGGTGTCATGTGTTACCCACAGAACATGTATCTGTGAACTGCAGAAGGTAGTATGAGGATTGCAGTCTGTAGATGGTGAAAGCCATGACAGTTACTGACTTCATGTCCCTCATAGGATATATGTTGCAACAAACCCTGTTACAACAGTAAATGTATGATGTTACCACAGCAATGTGTCAATATTGGCCCTGTGTATGTGCTTTGAGACACAACTCAGTCAACCTTTGTACATATGTCGTGCATTAAGAGGTGCATATGTGCTCTAGACCATAATTAGTGTCATCATATCTGATAAGCCAGTGAGATATCAGACTGCTACACCTGTTATGTACAGTAGGGGTTATATCTGATGACATAACCTGGACATACTGTGGTTGTTTGTACAGTACTGATGTCTGTGTACTTATGGTGAAAGTTGACAGTATGTGTATTGTTAATATGTATCTTGGCCTGTGTACAGACTGTGGTAGTGTCATCGTCCTAGGTCCCATCCTATATTGATGTTACATGCTGCTCCACTGTATGTTACCGTATTGGCTTACATGTTTGTAGGGTCATACACACACATGTCTCATACTACAGTCAGCCATCAGACCAAACTGTGTAGTGACCCAGTATATGTAGGGTTAGTGTGTGAATGACACATATGAGGATGGTATTGAACAGATAGTCCATATACTGTAATATTATGCTAGTTTGCTATATGTGGCTGTGTTCTCATTGGTTGTGGTTATGCACTTTCACACAGGTGTATCTTACCCTGTGCTGTGACATGTCTGTACAGCCTGCTATATATGCAGGTACATGTGCATTCCCCCATAGGAAATGTAGGCCAGTGTTGATCCAGTTTGCCTGTAGCCTGCACAGTGCATTGTTACATGCCTAGCAGCTTAATGTACTTACCCAGTGAGATGTCATGTGCAGATACTTGTCAGATGTACTGCTGCCAGGACTCCCTTAACAGTCATGTATGTCAGACAGAGCAGTGGGATGCTGTACAGATATATGTCAATATTTAGTGGGTAGTATGTGGCCATGGCACCCCTATACCAGCGGTTATTATGTGTCAGGCCAGACAGGGGTGTGTGAATGCATAACCTATGGCGGCATATGTATACCAGTTGTTATATGTTATACACATCTACATGGCTGTTAACATCCATATTGTCAGGCATGGTACACATGTTTTGCACTAAGGGGTTCTGTGTATACCTCTGGACTGTACAGTGTGTCAGAATGTCCACACATATTGGCTAATATCTCTACTGCAGTCGACAGGGGCAGTACATGCTAGCAGCGGTACTTTACTATGATGTCCTTATGATGTCTGTCAGTAGCCAATGGCACACATGGAAAGCAAATGTGACCTCCCAGAAACACCATGTCTGTGAAGACAATCCCAATTACAGTAGCAATAGTATATAGACCTGTAATAGTACACAAATAAAGGTTTTCCATTTCTGCAAACCTGTGTGTGGTGTTTTTTCCTATGATCACTTTGTGGGTATATGTTGCAGGCAATGATTGCCATTTGTATGGGTGGCCCATACAGTGTCCAGTTGTTCAGGTGTGAACTGTAGGCATAGTGGCTGTTCCATATTTTGTGCACCTTCTACATATCTATCTTACTGTACATATCTCTGCGTGTGTATGTGTAGTCACATGTATATCTATATATGTAACTATATATATATATATATATATATATATATATATTGGTAAATCCACAAAACAGAAAGGCGAGAAGGCTACCGAAACAGGACTCCTTTATTCACAATTAAATGGTAAGCGCTTTCACCGGCCAAAATATCCCAGCTTCTTCAGACCAAATTCAAACATATTCAAAATACCACCCAGTAATCATATATACGTTCAGACACCTGAAAAGTGTACTGATTAATTAATGACCATAAAAATTATTCAATTAAAACTTTTCTTAAAAAGACATTACTTATACAACCAACCTACTAAGCCGAGGTTTTGACATCGGATACCTATTATGCAAGCTGAATACAAGGTGCAAGTCACATTATACTACACCCAATTTATCCAGGCTTAAAAATACGAAAATATATATAAAAATATATATAAAATATATAAATATATATATATGAAAACATTAATATAACCTAATAAGGATAAATATTATCCAAATTAACATATATATAAACTTAAAATAAAATGACCTTCCTACCCCTAACTATTTTCGTAACTATTACTACTTAAAAATTAATCAGGATAAAAGCTCATCCCTACTGTAAATTCATCTATTAAGGGCTTTCTTTTTAAGAAGGCATTTAATGGATATTTGTTCGTTAAGTCCAGGAAACATGTAAGCTAAAGTCCGCATCTGCCACTCAAGTTCTACTTCCTCGAGCCTCAAATACCACAGCCCTCCCCTAATACTTTGCTCAATTTTCTGCAAGACTACAAACCTGAATTTGTGCTCTGGGAACATCATAACGTGTCTTGCAAGAGCATTAGTATTTATTGACCTTACAATACTATATTGGTGTTCATAGACCCTCTGTTTGAGCTTACGCTCGGTCTTACCAATATAGAATGCATCACAATGGGTACAGGAAGCACAATAAATTACACCTTGTGAGTCACATGTAAAATGGCCCGAGATCTTGTAATTCCTATCTCTAATAATGATAATGTCAGAGGTATTGATAAACTTACATTGAGAGCATCTTCCACACCTAAAGGTACTATGTTGACCCCGGGATACCCTCTTGACTCTCTCTACCAAGCTTTTAAGATTGGGACCCCTTCTAAAGGTAATGGAAAGATCATGCCCTAGTTTCTTATTCACCTCAAAATCCTGTTGTATGATATTCCAATTCTTATACATAATTTCCCTAGTCCTAATTGCATCTGTAGAATATGTAGTCAGGAAACTTGCAAATTTTAAATCTTTCCTGGTCTTTAAAGGGACAATACTTACAGAAACACCCATTGAATCCGCCTGTACTTGTTTGTCTTGTATTAAAGGTTGGAAATGTCCTAAGACTCTTTTCATACTTATTTCTTGTACCACTTGATCTATCAGGGCTAAAGAGTATGCTCTCCTCAAAAACATTTGTTTGAGGAGAGCACATTCATCCTGAAAATCCTCAAATCTGGACACCATCCTAGCTGCTCTTACCACCTGGCCTTTAACCACGGCCCTCTTCTGATGGAAAGGGTGGCAGCTAGTAAAGTGCAAAAACATATTAGAATATGTCGGTTTACGATGTATTGTAGATCTAAATTGGCCTTTAACCATATCCTTACTCAAATGGATGTCCAAAAATTGATCATATTTTCATCCACCTGATAAGTAAATTCCAAAAATGAGGTGGATTTAGACAGCTTGACAATGAATGGATCAATGACATGTCTAGGACCTTTCCACAAAAAGAACATGTCATCCTGGTATCTGGTGTACCAAGCGACATGTTCTTTGTAAATTCGACAATTAAACAGGAATGAGGTTTCCCAGTGGGCAAGGACACAGTTAGCAAAACTACTCCCACATGGTGAACCCATGGCAATGCCACTCTTCTGAAGGAACAATTTGTTGGAAAATAAAATATAATTGTTCTCCAAAATGATCTCCAACAAAACCTCAACCAAGTCGATGTCCTGATGTTCCATGCCTTTCCTAAGTAGAAACTCTCTAACCCATTCTAACCCTATGATATGCGGAATGGAAGTATAGAGGTCTTTAATATCAACAGTCAAGAACAAATAATGTTCTTTAAACTCCAAATTGTTGATATAGGTCAAAAACTCCCAGGAATCATGACATATGTGTGATTCAGTTGAAATATAGGGTTTCAGCTTAAAATCAACAAATTTGGCACAACCATAAGTTATGGAGCCTCTTCCATCCACGATAGGTCTAAAAGGTGGATTTGATACACTCTTATGTATTTTCGGTGAACCAAACAAAGTCGGCACAATAGGAGCTGGCATGGTGAGAAAATGGTATGTGTCTACGTCTATAGTTCCCTCTAAAAAGAGGTCACTCAAAATGCCCTTAATTTTATTATAAGCTCCATTCAGCTCATTCCTGCTTGCACTCGCATAGGCTTCACTATCTAAATGTGCCAACATTTTATTCTCATAATCCACTTGATCCATAAAAACGAACCCACCCCCCTTATCGGGTTTCATAACCCTTACTTTACTGGTGCTCAGCAAATTGAGAAGGTCTTTCTCATTCTTATCAATATTACTATTTCTATTCTTATAGTAAACAGAACTACTAGTTAAACAATGTCAAATGTCCATTTCACAGAACTTCTCAAACAATGCCAGCACCGGTTGTAGGGGTGGGTTAAAAAGACTAGAAACTCTAAGATTGTGCATCAAACCTGAGTTTTGACCCAGCTCACAAGTTAGGTTCAACTTACGAACAAAAATTTTTAAATCCACCACTGTTTTTACAATATCAGCTCTCATGTCCGGTACAAAAGTCAAGCCCTTAGACAGGAAATTTACCATCTCCTCATTGATTTCCAGAGAACTAAAGTTAAAAATATGGAAGTCACCTTCAGTATTGGTTAACATTTTAAGCCCAGGGTTAGTCAGTACTTTTAAACTGGCGTTTACTACCTACTCCTCCTGTTCTGTCGTCTCCTCTGGGGCATTCGTTTCCTGTTCTGCTTGATTGGTAAAGTTTGTTGCTGGCCAGTATTGAAGTTCCGAAAATCCTGAAAAGAGCCTTCATCTATTTGATTATTCATATTGTGCTGCATACCCACCCCACCCGTGTCCATTACTAAGTGTTGATGTCCCAGGGCATTCTGTTGATTTTGAATATGTTCGCTTCTACGAACCATATTTATGTGTGATGATTGGTCCTCCACCTCAACATCCAAATCCGTGGATGCTGCTCCATTATTAATATCCAACAGGGGCTCCTGCCCCATACTATAGTTTTGAATAAAAGGTGGTGGGGGGTATGCTATACCCTTACTATACGCATTGAGATCTCTGTTAATCTTCTTCTTTTTTAATTTGATTATTTTATTAATGCTGGCATCGATGCTTGTATGAATATCCTAGAATATTCAAACCTATACCGGTCAAAATCAGGAGCATTAAGGATGGACTGCTCCAACACCTCCAACTCCGTTTTTAAAGTCAAAATATTTGCTTGATAATTCTTAGTGAGTATTTCCAAAAATTCAATGCCTTGGTGATTAAAAAGAGCAATCAATTCCGAATGGAACACTGATTTATTGATTAGACCATTCGGATATCGCCACTGTCGCAGCCCCTTAGGAACTATACCTTTATTAATACACTCCTGTAAGTAGGAAACCTCAAGCTGAAGTTTCCTACATTGGAACAATTTAGTGTCAAAACTGTTTAAGTAGTTAACAATCCCAGACCCACTTCGATTCAGCGGATCACCGTTGTTAAGAGTAGTCAAGTTAACATTAAAAAAGTTATTGTTATTCAAATAGGTACCCATCGAAGGAATGGCACTACAACCAGCATCCATCCTAGGCTGCAAACGCAAAGGCTGTGCATTTGAAGCCGTAACGTTACTACCAACCATAACTTCAGATTGAGAAAGTGCATTAACAATACTTACAGCAGGGCTAGTCGCAGTCCAGTCGCTGCTGTTGCTCAAAGCCTTCGCTCCATTATGCTCAACGCTCACTGCTTGCACATGTGTTGGTTGGCCTGCCAGTATCGATGAATTAGATGAACCGGTATTCATTTGTTCACTGGACCCTCCATTATTAACATAGTTGGCAGCCTCAACCCGTTGGGTCAGACATTCCACTCGGCCAAATAGTTGGTTAACCAAAACGGTTAACTCACCCAAAGAGTTCACCTCCGAAGCTCCTCCCAAAGGTCTTCCTGTTGTTACAGGAACTTCTCCCTCCTGGGAAAACATAGATTGAAATTGGGATTCCGTTGCTGAGCCTCTCGCCATAAACACTCAACTTCAAAAAAACAAGCCAAAAAAACAAACTGGTAAATCCACAAAACAGAAAGGTGAGAAGGCTACCGAAACAGGACTCCTTTATTCACAATTAAATGGAAAGCGCTTTCACTGGCCAAAATACGCCAGCTTCTTCAGACCAAATTCAAACATATTCAAAATACCACCCAGTAATCATATATACGTTCAGACACCTGAAAAGTGTACTGATTAATTAATGACCATAAAAATTATTCAATTAAAACTTTTCTTAAAAAAACATTACTTATACAACCAACCTACTAAGCTGAGGTTTTTACCTATTATGCAAGCTGAATACAAAGTGCAAGTCACATTATACTACACCCAATTTATCCAGGCTTACAAATACGAAAATATATATAAAAATATATATAAAAATATATATATGAAAACATTAATATAACCTAATAAGGATAAATATTATCCAAATTAACATATATATAAACTTAAAATAAAATGACCTTCCTACCCCTAACCATTTTCGTAACTATTACTACTTAAAAATTAATCAGGATAAAAGCTCATCCCTTCTGTAAATTCATCTATTAAGGGCTTTCTTTTTAAGAAGGCATTTAATGGATATTTGTTCGTTAAGTCCAGGAAACATGTAAACTAAAGTCTGTATCTGCCACTCAAGTTCTACTTCCTCGAGCCTCAAATACCACGGCCCTCCCCTAATACTTTGCTCAATTTTCTGCAAGACTACAAACCTGAATTTGTGCTCTGGGAACATCATAACGTGTCTTGCAAGAGCATTAGTATTTATTGACCTTACAATACTATATTGGTGTTCATAGACCCTCTGTTTGAGCTTACGCTCGGTCTTACCAATATAGAATGCATCACAATGGGTACAAGAAGCACAATAAACGACACCTTGTGAGTCGCATGTAAAATGGCCCAAGATCTTGTAATTCCTATCTCTAATAATGATACTGTCAGAGGCATGCCTTAACAAGAAACTCCACTCCCTGCAATCCTTCCCCTCCCTGGAGAGTTTAGACATCTGTGTAGTAATGGAGACATAGTTTAAAGTTGCAGACAGCACCCCAGCAATGCAAGGTTATAATGACTTTCATTTAGACTGGCTACTGCAAAGGACGGAACTAAAGGTGGAGGAGTCACAGTCTATAGTAAAACCAGCCTCACATCCAGATTAAAGTATATGACCACTGGAGCTCATATTTGTGCAACTCACCATAAAGAGGGTCTTGTACCATATTCTTGCAACCTATAGGTAGGCCCCCTCCATGTCCAAAGAAACCCGTATTGCTTATATGGATGTACTAGAGTCCCTCACCGTTCAATACAATATGATATTCATGGGGATCTCAACTACCCCTCTATAGACTGGGAATCTTACACCACTTCTACACCACTTCTAATGCACAAGCCCAGTGATCAATAAATGTTGTTAATACAAACATCCTGGAACAGCTGGCCATTCTCCTTCCAGGGGTAGTAACATGCTTGAACTTGTACTCATGAACATGGGGGACTGATGTTTCTCACCCAAATTAATGCCTTCACTCTTCGGATCTGACTATAAGGCAATATTGCTTGAAATAAAAATTAAATTTGAGGATACATTGAAACCAAATACCTTTCAGAACTATTCCAATTCTAACCTTGTTCTACTAAGCAACACCTTGGCTAAATTCCAAGCACCCCAAACCCAGTCAACACCATAGCATACACTGAGCTATTTACAAAATAGCTGTATAGAGTCAGTTGTGCCTACTTGTATTAAGAATAAGATAAATTCAAAAAACAAGCCACCCTGGTGGCATCACAGTATCAACGGTTATACAACCAAAGGAAAACAATCTTGGCCAAGAGTTGGAGGAACAAAGCCCTACATACTAAAAAAACCCTGACCAATCTAAACAGGCAGCTAAGAGGATTAACTAATACTTCAAAAGCTAAATTTGAGGAAAAAAATAGTTTCTCAGGCAAAGGACAATCACAAAGCTTTCTACAGCTATGTCTATAACCTCAGGGGAAATACGCAGTAATGCGCAAAGTTTATTGTAAATGGCATCACCCAAACTGAATTGGAGGCCATTGCCAACCTTTTGGCTGACAGGTTCATCCCAAAGTCCCCCCACTTCCCCTGATAGTCCAAAGGAAATATTGCATACCACAATCCCCCCAATGACTACTAGGGAACAGGTCACTAATGCACTTTCCAAGGCCAAACAAACTACATCAATGGGCTCCGATAACATCCCAAGATGCTTACTAAATAACATGAAACATGATCTCGCTAGTCCAGTTGAATCACTTTTCAACTGGAGTCTACAGTCAAGGTTTTGTGCCCAAGGAATGGAAGATGACTACAGTCATTCCCCTGCGCAAAGGAGATCGAACCACTAATCCAGGTAGCTACATGCCTATAGGTCTGACCAGCCTCATATGCAAGGCTATGGAAAAGAATCATCATGGACATGATAAATAAGGACATAGGTAACCTGCAAACATTGGACCCATAGCAGTTTGGTTTTGTTAAAGGAAGGTCATGCCTATTAAATCTAGTGGACTTTTTTAAGAAGGTCACGGAAACACTGGATGAAGGCAAGACTGTGCAAATAGCTTACCTCGACATGGACAGGTCTTTGGAGACAATACCCCATTCAGGCATTATAGACAAGACTAATAAAAGTATACACTATTATCACCCACTGGATAGCCAACTGGCACACTGACAGGACCCATGAGGTCAAAATAGATGAGGTCACCTCCACCAAGAGGCCAATAACTAGCAGAGTGCCCCAGAGCTTGGTACTGGGCTTTCTTCTTTTTGGCATTTATTTCTCTGAAATAGAAGCAAATGCTGAAGGTTTATGGCTGACTAAGTTTACAGATGATTGCAAGCTGGGGGTTATCAGCATTATTCAAGAAGGCCTATCTCTTATTAATGAATGGTGCCAATGCCCTGGTCTTAAACTCAATGCTAAGAAATGCTTAATTGTATCCTTTAGGAAAGTCAGCCATCCCGGCTAATACTATGTTGATAATATGACCCCAAGAGTCGACCCAATGGTAAGGGATCTAGGTATGCACGTAGACAGTAGCATTGCCTTTGACTTCCACATGGCCACACTGGTGAGAATTTTTTTTCATGTTGCACAACTCATAAGTAAGAGCATGTCATCTAGGAGCAAAGAGGTCATTATCCCTCTGTACTCACCCTTATCAGACAAATCATAGAGTACATTGCTCCATTTGGTATGTACCAGACCAGGCATATGCAGCAACTAGAGCAACCTCAGAGGATCCTTACAAAAAAGAAACAAGACGTAACAAATCTGCCTTATGTGCCTTAAAGCCCTTTCCCATCTACTCACTCTCCTATCAATTGGTGAGGGGTGATTTATGCCTGGCTTACAGGGCATCCGCAAACCCCACACTTATGAATCTTCTGCATATTAGTAACTCAAACAATACCAGAAATACAAGACATAGGGACCTGAATTTTGTCTGTGACTTATAGACAGACAGATGTGTCCTAGAGCTTGCCCCTTCTATGAAACAGATTTCCCATCCATGTGAAGCCGAGTTCATCTATTATCCGGTTTAAGCACAACACAGAAAATTTACATGGGGCTGGCATCATGTCTCTTATGAAGAGAGGTAGCTTATAAATGTCTGGCCCTCAATGTTCTATTTGAAAAGAGGACTTCATTATTATTTCAGGAAAACTTGGCTTGGCTTAGAATGGTCCACTGGGATGTTAACCTAATAACATCTATGCATCTATGAGAATCATGAAGATGCTACACTGCCTGAGTATACAAAGCCTGAGCCTGGCAATTGAGATATGGAAAGCTGTCTGACCTTGCACTTAGACCAGAAGTGTAGAGAATTGGGAATATTAAGACTTATTCAAATGGTATTTGGTTTTCTCAATGCTTTTTTACTTACTTACTTATTTATTTATTTATTTATTTATTTATTTATTTATTTATTTATTTATTTATTTTTTGTGAAAAAGCATCTTTGCCTTGTTAGGTTCTTATGAGCACAGGCTATTGTATATTGGGGAGTACTAAAAGCATTTGTAATAGTTAACTATTGGACATGCTGTTAGGCTCCTAGGTGTTTACCAGGCTAATGATTCCAAGGGCTTTTTTAAGCCTAGCCATGCATCCCAAATCTCTGACAAGTTCTCGTACCCTTGATAACTGTAAACAGGGGCTTGACAGATTAGAATTTTTCAAGCAGGGGCCTGGGAGATGAATCTTTTACAGGCTGCCTGTGTCCATTAAAGACATAGGTACCAAACCAGGGTTAAATTTCTTGTTCCCCATCCGATTGTACAAGTTACACTTAAATTGGGTTAGGGAGGGACTCTGCTTCACAAGAATGGGGAGCCTGTTCCAGAGAAGGGGTAGTCTCTGGGATACATACTCGTATCTCCAGAAGGTACTATTTATATCACAGGCAAGGATTAAGTCTTTAGGTGGAGTAATTTTGGTGCTGTTTGCTTTGCGGACATGCAAGAGATCAATCAGAGTGGGGTCTGACAATGCCTTGTATGCCAGGCATAGATCTCAGCTCAACAGCCTGTAGGGACAGAATACAGGGCTAGGGCCTTGAGGTGGTCTGCATAGGACATGTTACTTACACCCTGTATTTTTTTAGTTAGGAACCTCTGTGGGAGTTCCAGTTGTTGGATGTGCCTGGTTAGGTACATACCAAAGGGGTCATTATACTCAATGATAGGTCTGATGAATGCCAAATACAGTGGAATAATGACTTCATTGGACCTAGATTCCACATCTTTGTTTATAATTTAAACAACATCGAATGATTTTTCTCACTACTGCAGACACATGATGGTCAAAGGCTAGATTACTGTCGCTGTGTGTCCCCAAATCCATGACTACTGGGTCAAATCTTAGGGGTGTGCTAATATGATAGTTATAAGGAGTGGATGACTTCATGAAGAATATTACTATGCATTTCTTGGCATTTAGTTTTAGTCCAAGCCTCTGACACCAGTTATTTGTCTGTGTCATCCCAGCCTGGAGAACACTTGCAATCACCTGCAAATGTAGTCAGCCAGAGGCAATAGACATCGGCCTTGATTTCAGAGAAGTAAATGTCAAAAAGGTGCAGTCCCAGGACCAATCCCTGAGGGACTTGGTTTGTGACTGTCCTCTTGCTGCAGGTGGACTCCCCAATTCTAACTTCTTGGGTCCTGTCTGTGTACCAGCTGCCTATCCACCAGGGTGGCATAAGGGTTTATACCCAACCTAAAGTTTGTCAATAATGCCTGAGTGGAGTATTGTATCAAATGCCTTTGCTTTGGTAACCTTCTCAAAGAAGTCCGCCAGGTTGAGTAGGCATGACCTGCCCTTGATGAAAGCAAATTGGATTTGTTCTGGTATCTGGAAGTTTCCTATGTCATTACTAATCATTTCCATGATACTTATTTCCATGGCTTTCTATATGAGACTAGTGAGACTTATGGGTCTGTAGTTTCCATTGCCTACTTTTTTGCAGAAGGAATGATGCTGTCGTTCTCCATTCTTGAGGCATGAAGTCTGTTTGGAGGCTACAGTTAAACAGAAATTCCAGATGGTCTAATATGTCATGTTTCATGCTATTTAGAAGGCATCCAGGGATATTGCCTGGGCCAAATGATTCAGTGTTCTTGACCTCAGAGAGAACCTTAAGAAACTGCTCCCTAGTGATAGTGGGGAAAGTTATATTTGATGGTATTTCCTGAGGGAAGGTTGGGGGGGGGGGGGTAAAGTCGGTGTCGAGTTTGTCAGCCAGTATGTTTGCTGTATCTTCTGTCTCAGTATAGGTGGCTCCATTAACAATGACCTCTGCACTCAGTTGTGTATTGCCTTTGAGGTTGCAGACATAGCCAATTGTGTATTGCCTTTGAGGTTGCAGACATAGCTAAAGTATCCCCTGTGGTTGTCCTTGGCCTGGGAGACCAAATTTACTTGAAATTCAGTTTTGATAGACTTCATATGTTCTCTGAGTGTTTGCTTAGTTTGATTAGAGTGCTTTTATCCTTCTGGGTAGTACACCTCCTAATTTTTGCCTACTGATGTTGAGATTCCACAAGGGTGGCTTGTTTTTTGAGTTCTGTACTTCTTTCTGGTAGGTACAGCTGCCTCTATGCAGCTATTAACATGCTTGTATAGGGATTCTATGAACAGTTCCATGTAGACAGCAATGTTCTCAGGATTTATGGGGGCTTGAGATTTTCCCAGGTTATCACTTAAAGTAGGATGTTGGTTGAAGTGGTGGTGAGTGTACCCAATGGTGAGAGACTGGTGATTGGAACGGATTTCAATGGGCATGTTGGTGAAGGGAAAAGAGGGGATGAGGAAGTGATGGGTAGGTATGGTGTTAAGCAAAGGAATGCAGTAGGTCAGATGGCAGTGGATTTTGTAAAAAGGATGGACATGGCTGTGGTGAATATGTATTTTAAGAAGAGGGAGGAGCATAGGGTGATGTACAAGAGTGGAGGAAAATGCACACAGGTGGATTATATCCTATGCAGGAGCAGGAAGGACAGTCTGAAGGAGATTGGAGACTGTAAAGTGGTGACAGGGGAAAGTGTAGTTAGACAGCATAGAATGGTGGTCTGTAGGATGAAGTTGGTGATCAAGAAGAGGAGGACAAGTGTGAGAGCAGTGTCAAGGATCAAATGGTGGAAGTTGAAAAAGGGTGATTGTGAGATGGAGTTCAGGGAAGAGTTAAAACAGGCACTGGGGGGCAGTGAAGAGTTACCGAATAGCTGGGTAACTACAGCAGAGATGGTAAGGGAGACAGCAAGAAAGGTGCTTGGTGTGACATCTGGACAGAGGAAGGAGGACAAGGAGACCTGGTGGTGGAATGAGGAAGTACAGGAAAGCATACAGAGGAAGAGGCTGGCAAAGAAGAAGTGGGATTGTCAAAGAGATGAAGAAAGTAGACAGGAGTATAAGGAGATGAGGGGCATGGCAAAGGGAGAGGGGCGAAGGCTAAGCATAAGGCATATGGAGAGTTGTATGAAAGATTGAACACTAAGGAGAGAGAAAAGGACCTGCACTGATTGGACAGAAAGAGGGACCGAGATGGGAAAGATGTGCAGCAGGTAAGGGTGATAAAGGACAGTGAAGGAAATGTACTCACAAGTGATGATAGTGTGCTGAGCAGATGGAAAGAGTACTTTCAGCGGCTGATGAATGAAGAGAATGAGAGAGAGAGAAGGTTAGATGATGTGGGGATAGTGAATTAGGAAGTGAAACATATTATCAAGGAGGAAGTATGGACAGCTATGAAGAGGATGAAGAATGGAAAGGCTGTTGGTCCAGATGACATACCAGTGGAAGCATGGAGGTGCTTAGGAGAAATGGCAGTGGAGTTTTTAACCAGATTGTTTAATGAAATCTTAGAAAGTCAGAGGATGCCTGAGGAGTGGAGAAAAAGTGTTTTGGTACCTATTTTTAAGAATAAGGGTGATGTGCAGAGTTGTAGTAACTACAGAGGGTAAAACTGATCAGTCACAGCTTGAAGTTATGGGAAAGAGTAGTGGAAGCTAGGTTAAGAAGGGAGGTGATGATTAGTGATTAGCAGTATGGTTTTATGCCAGGAAAGAGCACTACAGATGCGATGTTTGCTCTGAGAGTGTTGATGGAGAAATTTAGAGAAGGTCAGAAGGAGTTGCATTGTGTCTTTGTGGACTCGGGGAAAGCATATGATAGGGTGACTAGAGAGGAGTTGTATGAGGAAGTCAGGAGTGGCAGAGAAGTATGTAAGAGTGGTACAGGATATGTACGAGGGTAGTGTGACAGTGGTGAAGTCTGCAGTGGGAGTGACAGATCTGTTTAAGGTGGAGGTGGAATTGCATTAAGGATCAGCTCTGAGCTCTTTCTTATTTGCAATGGTGGTGGACAGGCTGACAGATGAGATGAGACAGGAGGCCCCATGGACTATGATGTTTGCAGATGTCATTGTGATCTGTAGTGAGAGTAGGGACCAGGTTAAGGAGACCCTGGAGATGTGGAGATATGCTCTAGAGAGGAGAGAAATGAACGTCAGCAGGACTAAGACAGAATATGTGTGTGTGAATGAGAGGGAGGATAGAAGAATGGTGAGGATGCAGGGAGTAGAGGTGGCGAAGGTGGATGAGTTTAAGTACTTGGGATCAACAGTTCAGAGTAATGGTGAGTGTGACAGAGAGGTGAAGAAGAGAGTACAGGCAGGGTGGAATGGGTGGAGAAGAGTGTCAGGAGTGATTTGCGACAGATGAGTACCAAGAGTGAAAGGGAAGGTCTTACAAGAGGGTAATGAGACCAGCTATGTTATATGGGTTGGAGACAGTGGCATTGACAAAAAGGCAGGAGTCAGAGCTGGAAGTGGCAGAGTTAAAGATGTTAAGATTTACACTGGGTGTGACAAGGATGGACAGGATTAGGAATCAGTATATTAGAGGGTCAACTCAGGTTGGACGCTTTGGAGACAAAGTCAGAGAGGTGAGATTGCATTGGTTTGGACATGTGCTGAGGTGGGATGATGGGTATATTGGGAAAAAGATGCTAAGGATGGATCTGCCAGGTAAGAGGAAAAGAGGAAGGCCTAAGATAAGGTTTATGGATGTGGTGAGAGAGGATATGCAGGTGGTTGGTGTGACGCAGCAATATGCAGAGGACAGAAAGAAATGGAAACAGATGATCTGCTGTGGTGACCCCTAACAGGAACAGCCGAAAGAGAAGAAGTAGAAGAAGAAGAAGATCACATAGTAGGATGTTAACCTTAGAGTAGTTCCTGAATATTCCAGGATTAGCTGGGGTTCTAGGTTTTATTTTTACTTCAAAGGAGACCATTTAGTGGTCTGACTTTACCAAAGAAGACATTACATTAGGGGGTGTGCAGCACACTCCCATGTTAGTGAAGGTCAGATCCAGTATGTTTGCACCCCTGGTCAATGTAGTGATAATCTAGTCCAGGTAGTTTGTGTTTACAAAATTGAGGAATCTTTGTGCCTGTACCTTTGGTGCCGTATATGATTCCCAGTTAATAGTGGAGTATTTAAAGTCGCCCATGAATATGGTAGTAGGTTGGATAGCGAGTGTCTCCAATAACTTGAATACATGTTATGGGTTTAGTGGGTCACAGGGTGGGTTCTATAGCTTGGAAGAAAGTGATATGGGATTTTGCCTATGGTGATTTTAACATGGATACGCTCAAGTGCATTATATTGTTTGACCAGCCTTGAGGTATATTTGTGATGTAAATCGAGACACCTCCACCTTTAGTACGTATCTAAGTAGTAGCCGGTCTAAATGTATGGAAGGCACTATAATGTTGCACTGCTGGTGTGCTCTCCCATTACTTTAAAACCTTGTCTCAATGACCACATGGATGCCAACATTCTCTAGGCTGAGGAGAGCTTGAAGGAAGTGGAGTTTTTGTTTAGACCCCTAGCACTCAGCAGGTTCCCTATTATATGATCAAAGATGCATTCTTTCAAATGCGTCTTGATTGAACTTGAAAGCACGAAATGGCAAAATAACGAAACAGCATATAAGCAAATTCTTTCCCTGGGAAAGAAATCGCTTGGCCGCCTTCGGTATTTTGCCATTTTCATCACTGTAGTGTGATCTTGGAGTTGGTATATTTAAGTAGGGGTGTGTGGGGGCACAGCCCCCCACGTCAGGGGTGTGGGGGGCAAAGTCCCCCACTTTATGTAATGTTTTAAAGTTTTTTTTTCTTGTTTGGAATGGGAAAAAAATAGCTGTTCTCAGTGTTCGGGATTATAAGCTTTCACTTACATGGGGTCGATAAATCAGAGTTCGCTTTTTTTTAGCATTCGCTGATTTAATATAGACTGCATTGAGCAGTAACACTTTTAGATTTTCTTGGTTTTGATTTGCTATAGTAGAAGTACTTTCAGTTTGGCAATGCCTAAAAATGCACTATGGGGGAGGACAATGTTTTAGCTAATATTCAAAAGTCTAGAAGGGAGAGGTGTAGACCATCCTTGGTAAAAAAGTGTGGCCTGTTGACCATCTCCTTCCATGCTGACAAATATTTCACCCCCTTAGAATGATACCAGAAACTAAACCAATATTAGTCAGTCATCATTTCTTCATATTGGGGCATCATCCTTGGAGAAGGTAAAATGCTGCTCAAGCATTACTTACTGAAAAGTAAGAATTAGCTTTGTCAAGAATGATGAAAAAGAGGGGATTCACCTGAATGGCTACTGCCTCGCTACTACTAATGCTGGTCTCATCACAGCTTCACGCTTCGAGTATACAATGCTTCTTTGTTTCTTTCCCCACCAGAAGGAAAACAGTAGCACCAATCCCAAGATGAGAAGTAGGACACATGCTCTTTGGTGAGCAACAGTCTTGTCCCAGATGATGCAAGGATCTGTAAGCTTATTGTAGCTTTTTCCTAGTAGATTCCTTGAATAGCAAATAGACCAATCAGGAAGGTCCAACACAGACACTCATTGCTCAGTCAAAAACAGTCTACAAATCAAATTCCAAGCTGCTGCCAATGAAGCAGTTACTAGCCTTTCTGGTGATCAGCAGTCTCCAGGAAATAATGTCCCTATGCTCCTTCTCTCACCAGCAGCAAAACAGAAGTACTAATCCCAAGACGACTTCTGCCAGGCAGAAAGTAGGCTCTCAAATAATTGGTGGCCTTGGAGTAGATGTTGCAGATTTTAAATGTTAGATGAAAAAATAGCAATATCCTAAGAGTTGCAGTGTGCATTAAGCAGTTAGACATTAAACTCAGGTTCCCCATATGCAAGTGATGTCAGTCAATTTTGTGATATATTTAGGAAGAGCTGGAACATATTGTAAGCCACTAAAGAACTTGAAGGTGTCATAGACTCTGAACCTCACTTCTCATTTACAAACAAAAAAATCACTTAAAAGGCAGCTATGTTATAAAACCCAAATACATAAGTCCCTGAACACATCAAATAGGATCGGGACATATATGTGCAGGAACTGCAGAGCCTGTAGGTACATTTTCTCATGTAGCACTTTTGTACATCCACAGCAAAAGCTTAGAATCAAATTCAATTTCTATCCAGACTGCAGGACTAGAAATATAGTCTATCTTAGTTTTTGCCAATATTGTAAAGTTTTTGTATGTGGGCAAGACTAATAGAATGCGCAAAGAATGCATTTTAGAACATATGAGGGTCATAGCAAACAAAAAGGAGAGTAGTGCCCTAGCTAAACATGTAGAAGCTGAAGGGATGCACCATGTTTTTAAGGGTGGTGAGATTAGAAACGGAACAGAAGAAGCTGAGCAAAAATGGATTCTGCAACTAAATGCAGACAAACTGCCAGGTATTAATGAAACTGTTTTTTTGAAACCATTTTTAAAGGCAAGAGCCTTAAAGCACTAATTCCCTTGTACATGGTTCTATAGGCATTCTCACTTGAACTTGCACACTGTTTTTAACAGTTTTATGTCTATTTATGTTTTTTTCTACTATTTTTAAATTAATTGAGTCTGATATAAATATTTGTTTGTCTTAACTGATTGGTCACTTTGAAAGTATATATATATCAAGAAAGGCATGGGATGTTTTATTAAGTCTGATGAAGCGACCTGGAAGGTCATGAAAGCACTCACTTTGTCTTTGTAATAAAGAATTTTCCATCTACTGTGGCAGTTCGACTTTTTATACTCCCACCATAAATTGGAATTGATGCACTATCCCTACCATACAAGGCTAAAAATTCCTGGAGCCTGAAAACACAACCACCTTGGACCAGGTAGTCCACATGCCCAGTAGGAGCACAAACATACTGGACCCCAGCTAACCTTGTAGCAGTTGAGAACTATGCAAAGGCAAACATGCTAGTAAGTGATAACCTAGAAAACTTTCAAGCCCCGCTCTATGCTGAGAACTCAGCTGCCTATGCAGAATTATTCAAAGAAACTCTCAACAATCATGTTAAAAGAAGCATTGAGGCAGCTGTGCCCACCAGAAATAAGCCCAGAACAAACTCAAAAAGCAAGCCGCCATGGTAGAATCCTAACACAAATAGGTTATACAACCAAAGGAAGAAAATCATGGTAAAAGTTAGGAAGTGCAGTGCCCAACAGGATGCAAAATTTCCTCATCAATTGAAATTCAGAGGGAAAATCAAGTCAACGAAAGACAAGTTTGAGGTAAGAATAGCATTGCAGGCTAAGAACAACCATAAGACTTTCTTTAACTGTGTGCACACTCTCAAAGGCACTGCACAATAATGTGTAGAACTAATAGTAAATGGAGCTACTACATGGAGATGGAAGATATAGTAAATCTATTGACTGTGAAATCCAACTCCAATTTTACCCTCCACCCTCATGCCCACCCCAGCCATCCCCTCAAGAAATCCCATCAAAGATAGCCCCCACAGCAATCACTAGGGAACAGGTCCTAACTGCACTCTCCAAGGTCAAGAATATTGCATCAATGGGCCCCAATAATATCCTAGGATGCCTAATAAAGAGCATGAAACATAAACTATCAGTGTGAGAGTAAAGAACAGGTTAAAATGGATTTCTGTGGATTTTTCTGAAAATGTAAAATAAATGTTCTGCATTTCAATGTGTAGAGTGCACTCAGCTTGAACTCAGTTACCTAATTTGGCAAAACATATAGCTTGGCATTCATTGTTAATAAGAATCAGAAGTAAAATAGTTTATCTCTTATAAACTATGCAGCTTTGTAAAATTATTATCTACAAGCAGGTCAAGACAAACTCTTGTATGCAGCTGTGTCTCGTCAACATGATATGCAAAGATAGGCCAAGGATGAAAGGAGTTATTCTTCAGGAACAGAATGCTTAAAATATGAAAAACAAACTCTTAGCAAACCAGCTAGAATGGAAAGACTTATTATTCTGGCAAATTCTAAAAAAACTGCTGATACAGGCAGAAAAGGCACTAAAAAGATTGGGACTTTTTCTTTTGTATGAGTGACTTTGATTATTCTATTCTTGCAGACCTAAAACTGTATGCTGAAGTACGTCTTTGATGTATGTACCTTTCATTGTTAAGCTAGATGTAAACCTCATGTGCAGTAAATGAATGTCATGACAGCAGAACTGTCTCAGTGTTTTCATTGAGTAAAGGTACAGACTACCTGAATAGTGTAGTATAACTTTAATAGTGGCGAGACCAGTCCAGTCCAAACAACCAGGGGGGGGGGTGACCTGAAGAGGTGCCTCTCACAGTCCGACATTCCAGTGCAGACCTTCTTAGAATCGATTCTTTTCTTCCTAAACTTTGTCCATTGACTGGAGGACAAACACTGCAGTGCAGTACAGGGTAGTACGGTAATTCTTCTTCAGACAGTTGGTGACCCACGAGGTATGAAAATACTACTGCCAAAATGTTCGTATCACCAGCATCTAGTGAAAGACAGCAGAGAATTTTCCCACAACTGATCTTCATGTCAAGACTGGCCTCCTTGTCCTGAACACTTGTGGTAAATATTTTCTTCTGTTTTTCTTTTAACAATGAATGCAATTCATGAAAATGCCAAGAAGTACACTCAGTCTTTTACTTTTGATGTGTCTGAACCATATATAAATGTGTGGAATTATTTAAATAAAATATCAAATTAAATACATGGTATGATCAGTATGTTAGCACCTGTAAGTCTTTACTAGGGAAACTGACAATCCAGCATTATGTAAGTGGATCTCTACCTGTGATTGGTATGTACGTAAGGCAAAAGTGCCACAGAATGTACAAAAATGTGCTATTTGCAATGATTTAAATGTTGCTTTTTGCATGCTTTGTCATAAACGTATTGTACAAAACCTGGAACACAACCAGGATAAAGTAATGCCTGAAGCACAGACAATGGTTCCTGTTTCTATATGTCCTGTTGCAAAATATTTATTAGAGGGTGATGCAGATGTCAAACTTTGTACTTTACAGTCTGATTTGCAGGAGTTTAAAGATTGGATTGCTAAAGTTAACAACCAGTAGGATCTTGACCTCATGGGTCATTTTCAGACTTACTGTGATAAATGGAATGCATCTGGTAAACTGCATGCTGATACCGCTGAATGTACAAAATATTTTTTGAAAGTCTCACAGACTGAAATTCAGACCTTTACATAAACTGTTATTGAACAGGGCAGTAAAGCTATTGGCATGATAGAAGGGTTAATGAAACTGTAAAATTGTCCGTTTGCAAGAAAAATATGACAAGCAGCTGGCTGACACACAGCATGATGTAACTGTTGCTAGGGAGGAAATAAACACATTACAAGCTCAGTTGGAGACACAGGAGTCTGAGGCTGCTAGAGCAACAGACTTAGCTAATCAAGACCTTTTAAAATTACAAGCCCTGTTAGAGGAATATCAATCTAAAGCATTAGAAACTACTGTTACAAGTCCTATCATAGCCTCAGGAGGCTTTTCTGCTGAAGTTTATCATCAGTCTAGGATGTTAGAAACTCTCCCTAAGATGGATGAACAGAAGGGTATTTTTAATAACATGATTATATTTGAAGCTTGGGTTCTTATAACTGTAGGCACTGTATGGAATGATACACTTGAATGTTGCTTCTGGAATTTTATTTCACAATGTTTTATGGCTTATATTCAGCAAAAGCAGTATCCAATACAAACTAAACACATAAGAATGACAGCAGTATTGTTAGCATACACTAGGGGGAAATCTCTCACACCAACACCTTTAAATCAGTTTCAAATGACAGGTTCAGATCTGATGATTCTGTTTTGCATTACATGGGTGACATGCTAATACAGTCTGAAACAAAAGAACAGCATTTAGCTAAAGTAACACAGGTCCTTCAAACACTGCAGGAGGCAGAGTTTAAGGTTAAAAGTGAAAAGGTATAATTCATGTCATCTGAAGTAAAATTTCTAGGTACTATTTTACGTTCTGGGTGAATTCATTGTTCAGAGAGGGTGCAGGAAATTTTGCAAATGAATAAACTGATTACCATTCCAGATTTGCACAAATTTCTGAGTATCATGAATTATAATCAGGAATTTATAGAGGATTATGCCAGCATGGCAGCTCCTCTGTATGACATGCTTTCTAGCCAGAAAGAATTACCCTTTCTGGAGTGGGGACCAAAGGATAATACAGTTCTTTGTGATTTAAAGGCAGTATTAGCCAAGGCTACAAAATTAGTAGCTCCAAGTCTAACACATCCCTTTGTGTTACAGGCAACAGCTGGACCCAACACACTCTCTGTTGTGCTTTTACAGGAGTGGCCTCAGGGCTCTGATTCTAGAATGGAAAGTACTTTATGCCCAATTACATTTTTCAGTAGGAAGATGACAGATGAGAGGGGATACCACCCATGCAATCAGCAACCTTTGGCCATTTATTGGGGTTTAAAACAAACTGAATACCTAACAGTTTTTTCTAAAGACATTATAGTACAGACACCGCATTATGCCATACAGGCTTTGGTAAATAAGACTCAGCTAAATAAACTGATTGATGATGTGTTTGCAAAATGGTTGACATGATATAGTGTCAAGCAAGTTACAATAAAGGCAGGAGATAAGTATTACGTATCTAACTTCATGGGATATGAAGGAAAATGACATGAATGCATTAGGCACATTTCAAATCCAGAAAAGTCCATTCTGTCTCCTGATTTTCAGGAAGACAGGCCATCCATCTTTTTTGATGTTGCTTGATTTTGGGACAATGGACAATATCAGACTGGATTTTCAATAGTACCAGAAAACCTTTCTATAGGACAGCTGACTGATTCAGTTACCGGGACATATGTCTGCTCAGTGAGCTGAACTGGAAGCAGTTCTTTATGAGTTACAGCATTTTCCACCTGTCAATATTTTTTCAGACAGTACATAAGTAGTTAATTCTCTATGGCTGCATATGCCTACTTGGGCAAGGAGAGGATTCATTGATAACAAGGGCAAACTACTCAAGCATGCTTCTGTGTTACAGACTATTTGGAATTTGGTTCATAGTCAGTCCCTTGTGGGTTGCTGTAGTATCTTAAAGGTAAAAGCGCATCAGAAAGCTACAAATTAAATGTTTCAGTTAAATAACTATGCTAATCAGATGGCAAAAAAAAAGGCAGCAAAAGAAGGAATGCAATTGCATCCTACAAAACACCTTTCTAATGTATCAGATAAAACCACTGCAGTACATGCCATACAGACATTTTCAGTTCAGAATTTGCAACATGATTTGCTGCAGATCCAAACTAAGTTTGGACTGCATGAAGAGGTAGAAAAATGTACTCTTGTAGGAGAAAGTCCAGGGCAATATTATGCAAAATGTTTTGAAGATGGTTCTAGTCTTCCTTATATACCATACCAACAGACACGACAGTTAGTGAAATTTAATCATCAGGCATTGGGACATTTGGGTACACAAAATATATGGCCCATTGTAAAGAACAAGTACTGGCATCTACAGTTAAAGAGAATCTGCAATTTAGTGCATGCTGAATGCTTAATATGTTTGCAGGTCAATGCTCAATTGAAAAAAACACAGTTACTAAGGGTAAATCCAGCGGATGGACCTTGGTATGTCATCCAAATTGACTTTGCAGATCCATTACCCCAAGCTAAAGGTGGGCACAGGTATCTTGTAGTAGTAGTTGATGTTTTTTCAAAATGGGTAGAAGCAATTCCTACAAAAACAATGACAGCTAAGGCAACAGCAGAAGCCTTATGGAAAAACATTTTTTGTCATTGGGGATGGCCACGAGTTATTGAATCCGATAACAGGCCACTATTTGTCAGTAAACTGATGAAAGCTTTGTGTGATTTGTTTAGTATCCAGTAATGATTTCATGTTCCTTACCATCCCCAGTCTAATGGGATAGTTGAAAGAATGAACAGGACTCTTAAGGAACAGCTTAAGAAAGCCTACTTGGAAAAGGGCGTAAATTGGGTAAAACATTTGCCTGGATTCTTGCTGGGTGTCAGAGCAACTCCACACAGTAAAACAGGGATCTCACCTTTTGAAGTCATGACAGGTAGAAAAATGCCTGTACAACTGCCATTCAATCCTACTGTTAGTACAAACAGGCCATTATTAGAAATTGTACAGAGTCAACAATGGTTAAAAGATATTTCTGAATTGTGTCAAAGCCTATCAGAAATGCAAGCATTCAAATTACGATCAAAGGATCCTGTTATGCCAGAAGAAAACCTTCCCTCTGGGACACAGGTATTGATCAAGACGTTCCAGATGAATGGTCCATGGGATAGTAATTGGCAAGGACCTTTTGAAATAATTGCTCAGTTAGGACCTCTAGTGTACAAAGTTAAAGGAAAGAAAATGAGCAAAATAATTCTTGTTCATAGAGATCAGTTGAAAGTCATTAAGTGACCTCATGTTTTGTGGGGTTTTTTGTAGACTCAAGGCAAATGCCAAGTCTGAAACAGTTGAAACAATCTATCAAAACAACTTTTCAGATTAATACCACATGTTAAAATGGATTTCTGTGGATTTTTCTGAAAATGTAAAATAAATGTTCTGCATTACGTTGTGTAGAGTGCACTCAGCTTGAACTCAGTTACCTAACTTGGCAAAACATATAGCTTGGCATTCATTGTTAATAAGAATCAGAAGTAAAATATTTTATCTCTTATAAACTATGCAGCTTTCTAAAATTAATATTTACAAGCAGGTCAAGACGAACTCTTGTATGCAGCTGTGTCTCGTCAACATGATGCACAAAGATGGGCCAAGGACAAAAGGAGTTATTCTTCAGGAACAGAATGTTTAAAATATGAAATGAAACTGTCAGCAGACCAGCTTGAAAAGAAAGACTTATTATTCTGGCAAATTCTATAAAAACTGTTGATGTAGACAGAAAAGACACTATAAAGATTGGGACATTTTCTTTTGTATGAGAGACTTTGGTTATTCTATTCTTGCAGACCTAAAACTGTAAGCTGAAGTACATTTTTGATGTATATACCTTTCATTGTTAAGCTAGATGTAAACCTCATGTGCAGTAAATGAATGTCGTAACAGCAGAACTGTCTCAGTGTTTTCACTGAGTAAAGGTACAGACTACCTGAATAGTGCAGTATAATTTTAACAATCAGGACCACTGGAGTTGCTTCCTAACCAGTCAAGTTTTATGCTGTATGAATGGAGAGCTGCAATGGCCATCTCTCTGCCCAAAAGGCAGGCCATCTACAACTCCCAGAAACTACAGACCTTTACGTATGGTTAATCCCACTCTCGATGTCATGGAAAGAATTCTCAATGACATGATAAATGACAAAGGGAACCTTCAGATACTAGATCCAATCCAGCTTGGTTTAGTCAAGGGAAAATCATGCCTCCTCTACCTGGTAGATAAAAGAGTTACTAGGTCACCAAGCCATGAATGATGGCAAAATAATTTATACTGCCTACCTTGATCGGGCCAAGGCATTTGACAAACTAAATGTCCACCCCACAGGGAATGTAAACAAACTCAAGGAATTATGCTTAAAAACCCTATGTTACATGCTGGATTGCCAGCTGGCTCTCAAAACCCAAGAAGGTAGGTTAGGAGACTCCAGCTCCACTAAAACACTGGTCCTTAGCAGAGTCCTTCAGGGTTCTGTGCTAGTTCCATTCCTTTCTGGCATCTACTTCTCAGAAGACAAGGCTCAACATTAAGGACATCTGGCTTATCATATTTGCTGCCAATTGCAAAGTAAGATCAGTCATAGAATCCCCCAAGACATCACCATCCTCCAGGAAGGGTTAACAGTCAAAAGTGGTGCCAGAACCATGGTTGAAAACTCAATGTCAAGAAATGATTAAAAACACCCTTTAGAAAATCAGTTATCCCAGGAAACTAATTGAAAACACACTACTAACAGCAGACACAGTACTCAAGTTTTTGGGTAATTATATAGACAGTAACCTGCTTTCGACCAACATGTTTCAAAGATGCTAAGGAAATCATTCTATGTTGCTCAATTTATAAACAGGGTGTGGCATCCAGGACCAAGGAAGTTATTGGTTTGTTGAACTAAATCCTCATCATACCCACCACTGAGTATAATGTCCCCTTCGGTACATACTTGACAAAGTACATGCAATAACTAACATCCACAGATTCCTCACAAAAACAATACAGGACATACACATGTTCTATGAGGATCACATGCAAAGCCCTTTGCCTGTACTGCCTCCTACAGATTGTTGAGGGGTGATCTATGCTTGGCATACAAAGCATCTTTGGATCCCAATCTGATGTAACTTCTGCATATCCAGTAAACAACTAGCACCAGAACTACTTAATCCAGAGACATATACCTAACCCTGCAACATAAATAGGACTTGGAGGAACAGGTATGTGTTTCAGAGAATGTCACGTCTCTGGAACAAACCTCCTATCCAGGTAAAGCAGAGCTCTTCCTTAACCATATTAAAGCATAAACTGGACCAGTAGATGGGAAATTGGAAATTCACCTCTGGTCTGGCACCTATGTCTCTAATGGACAGAGGCAGCCTGTAAATTATTGGAATAAACTCTAAGGCACCAAAAGAATTGCTGGATACATTTGAGAAGCTTGACTAGGCTTACAAGGCCTTGTGGTCTTTAGCCTACTATACAGCTATGAACCTACGAACATTGGTACAATGATCATTAACTTCTTTAACAACTATAAACAATTTTTATAATCTGAATACCAACACCATGCTCCATCATTCTTTAGCAACTTAATTTAAAGGTACTGAGATCTCTGGCAAGTGTGAAAAAAAGTTTTTCAGATACTTTACTATCTTCAAAGAATCCTGTTTCTTATAATTTGCCAGTAGGTATCTGCAAATGTTAAAGTTACACTAACCTTTGTCAGTGTCTGTCCAAAAACCATTTTCAACCAACATAGGTCTTGTATGCATTAAAAAAGTGGCAGTAATGTAGCATGTGGCTTTGAATTTCAAACTCTGATACTGCAAGTCTGTCCAAGTTATGTCATCTATAAAGATCTGCAATAACAGCAAATCAGATTGAATGTTATCAGTACTGATTAACTCATCAACCTCCTCCATCATGTTTGTTACAAGCTCTTTATAATACTTCCATTGTTGATAACATTTGAAAAGGTAACCTAAAGAATCTGTATTTTCCTAAGGATATATTAAAAATACAGTTTATAAGCAGCTTCACCCAATTATATTTGGTAAAGTCCTTAGTTCGCAAACAGTAAAAAGAATGTAACATTAAGTGAAGTGGGAAGGCAATAATAATCACGTGACAATTATTTTCTGGCGTTGTTGTGTTAATCACTGTCATCATATTATTAAAATTTTCTGTTAGAAGTTCAGTAGTCCATATGTTTTAATTCTTTCTCATTTTTAGCCTCAAGTGCAATAATTCCACATGGAGTCTTCTTCTTTCAGCTTTTCCTGGTTAGGAGTTGCCACAGCAGATCACCTGTCCACTCATGATTGGCAGTGGAGTTTTACAATGTTGAGTTGCCAGCCCAGCACCCAACCTTCCACAGAAGGCACACACATGCACAAACTCATGCCTAGGGCCAATTTACAGTGTCTACTCCACCTACAGCATGTCTTTGGGATGAAACCAGAGCACCCAGAGGAAACCCACACAACCACAGGGAGGACATGCAGATTCCACACATAAGGCACCCCAGCCGAGGATCGAACCAGAGAGCCTCTTGCTGTGAGGTGACAACGCTAACCTATGCAACACCATGGCTGCCCCAACATTTACACATGGAGAATAAATCACAAACTGCCTCAGAAGGTATTTTAATATTGTAATCATCCTGTGGAAGTCCTGAGGCTTCATACAGGACAGCATACTCTTTATAACAGCATTCATATTTTGTACCACAATCTCTGTACTTTGACTTATGATTCTGTACATGTAATGAAGTGTGTTTAAGACTCTTATTTCAATTCCTTGCAGCAATGGGTGCTTACTATAAAAATCCTCAGTACCTGACTTTCCCTTGAGGTCTGCACTCTGTGTGCAGTATTAGATTGTCACTGCACTGAATTAGCTTTAAAACTATTTCAGTTAGTGCAAGTGTTCTTCTTGAATGCTATGCACTCTCACAGCAGTGCTTCATAACCAGCTTCTGCATGTATTAGGTATTTCCTGCATAATGTTTTTGTCATTTATTCAAGCAGAAAACTATTTCATCTGGATTGCACACATTATTTTTATCATGCACAGTATCACAAATGTCTTCTCAAAGTAGTTTTATTTTTTAGACGAGTTTCCAACGTGACTACCTGAAACAGCTTGTACTGTATTTTGTGCACACAAATAGATGTCACAGCAGCCACAGCTTGTACCATAAAAGACAAACCAGCATGTAGACTTGAACAACTTGCAGTTTAAATGCAGCATTTTAAAAGTAGTCTCAACTATTATAATATGTTTGAACTAAACATTAGTGTTGATTACGTGTTTTGTCTTAGTCCACAGCTTCTCTAATCAAATTTCCTTTCTAATAACTGCTTAAATTGTACAATCAGTCATTGTTTGCCATCAGTGAATGCATTAATGCATTATCACTGTGCATAATATACAATGAATTTAATGAAAGTATTTCAATAGCGCACACAAACATTTCTTTTCTTGCGTATTTGCTGTTGCACTTCCATCAATTTAAAGTACATTTTGAGCAAAACAACTGCAACCACACAGCATCTACAGATTTTATTTTTGGGTTTGCACCACACTTATGTCTAAAGCCACATTTGCAAAGTGTGTGTCTTATGCCTGCTGTTTTGTTACCGGGTACCATTTTACATTACATTAAATTTATTTGTTAACAAAAAGAGAAAATATGCTAAGCAAATCTGCCCTTTTAAATTCATTTAACATTCTAACTCCCCTCCACCCCAACTTTTCTTCATTTCCCTTTTTCTACCTAGGCTGTTCAGTCTTGAATGCCTCGGCAGATTCTCTCTCCACTATCCATTATGGTAGCAGATTCCATTAGTTTACAATGCTGTGTGCAAATCCGTATGAATGCAGTTTTATAGTTCCAGGTAGTAGTTAGTGCCTTCAATCTGCTGCTAGTATCCCATTCTTCTCCTGCTGCCCCTTGTTTTCAAAATGGTTTACTATCAAAATGTGGAAAATCAAAATAATTTCCCACCTTTTGATTGAACCAGTTTGCCGAAATTGGTCGTAACAAATTACCAAAACTCCGGAAATGGTAACACTAAATTTACATTTGAACACAGGAAGTTCCAATGTTGAAAGTCCATGTTACTGATAACATTTATGCAGGGAGGCAAGCCCCTCTATACCCTCCATGTGATGGGCTGCGCAACCCACACCCCATTGTGTATCCCAACTCTGAGATCGCACTACAGTGAGAAAAGGGTTCATTTCCCAGTCCACACTATAGTGCGATCTATCAGAATGTCGATTCCACATTAGCAAATGCAAACTACCATTCACTAATGTGCAGTCAAACATTTTCCAGATCGACATTATGCAAACTTGAAAACAGCCTTTTGACCTTCCAAGCTTTGTGTAAGTCCTGATTAAGATTTTGATAGTAAACCTTTCAAAACATCCCTGTCACATCTCACAACCAAGATTTTGTACATTGCTATTGTCTCCCCTGTCCTTTACAGTTCCAAAATAAAATAAGAGCTTCAGCTCCTCTAAGTTCATCATACCACATCCCCTTCAACACCATAATCTTTCCAACAGCTCTAACCCCCAACCTCTCAGATATTTCTGGTAGCTTTCCACTTGATTCCTTTCAGTAGTCTAATATCTGATTCCTTAGATGGTCTCCAAAACTGCACTGTGTAGCCTGACCATGACCCTGTACAATGGAGGCATTTCCACCTTGTTTCTTGAATTCCTTCTTCAGAATATACATCTCAGAATTTTATTTACTGGCATTACTAATCTCTACTCTGCTTCAGATGTCTAGTGCAAGGGCTATCAACATTTCCAGATTATCTTAATGCTATGTTTTAACCACTTCCCCGTCTGCCATTTGACACACTGAGTTCACAAGAGCAGTGTGAAGTATTACTTTGCAGTTACTTGCATTGAACCTCAGCTGTTGTCTTACTGCCTACTTGTTCAGCCTTTCCAAATAATTTCCTAAACTATTACCCCATCCTTTAATGCTTCATCTATCTCCATGTCATCAGCAGAGAGTTTGAGCTTATCATCTAATCCCTGAGGTATGTTCAACATGGGTCCCTGTGGTACTCCACTAGTTATTTTCATAATTCCTGGTAACATGGTTCCTCTCGATCAGAACCCACTTTCTCCAACCATGCAGTAATCCAGGTCCTCAGTATTGGTCCTTCCCCAAGCTCCTCAGTTTTCCTATCAGCCTTCTGTGTGGGATGGAGTCAAAGGTCCTACTGAAATTCAGGAAGAACACATATCTTGCTACTTCCTTCTTAAGGCAACTTATTACCTAATTATAAAAATGATCAGGTTTGAGTGACAGCTCTTTCTGCCCATATCATGAAACCTTGCTGGTTTCTGATCTGGAGATAGTTTTCTAAAAATGCAACCAGACTTTCCTTCAGGAAACCCTTCCGGATGTTTCCAACCACTGTGGTTAAGCTGACTGCAATGGGGTTTCATAGAGTCACTACCACTCCTTAAAAAAGGGCCATCTTTTACTCCTCTGGATTACAAAGTGATGTGTTGAAGGTTTCAGCCAGAAAGTCAGCCAACACACTGGCCATATTTAAAGACACTGAAATAGCTTACCTGTCTCTTGTATTTCTTCTGCCCTAATGGTAGCAGTTCCCTCCCTAGCCTTTTGTTTGTTCTCAGCTGGAAACCTTCCCCTTGATTTCTTTGCAAAGACTGAAGCAAACTATTAATTCAGTGTTTCTGATTTTTCTGATCTTCTGTGATCTTGTTACTGTCTTTGTTCAACTTAAGCATGTTGCCCCCCATCCTCCTCATTGCTATATAACTTAAAAAGCCCCTCCTTTCCTTCTTGATCCCTTATCCAACTTATGTACTGCTCTCACCACCTTTCTTGCCTTTTTTGCTAACTTCCTTGTACTCTGCCTCCTCCAACTTACTATCCACCCTCCTTTCCACCTCTTCTAGACCTGACATCTTCTCTTAATTGCTAGTCTCATCTCCTTATGTTGCCATATTAGCTTTCTGTTTTTCCTTGTCCCTCACACCCTTTAATTCTGGCTACTCCATCCCTGACTCACTGCCATAGCTTTTTTGCTTCCTCAATTTGCAGACAGTATCCTAACTCATCCTAGAACATATACACAAGCACAGCATAATCTAGTCTTCAAAATCGCAACCATCAATTTTGTCTTGTTAAACTCCCCTTAATCTAAAACACACTACACAATCACTGTTGGCTAATGGTGCCGTACCACTGACATCTAACATAGCTTCTGTATTGGTTAGTACTAGTACTTTCTGGAAGTGTTCCAAAGCATTCAACTGAACTTGTTCAAAGTTCAAGAACTTGAACATCTTCCACTCTCTTACCCTGGAGCTCAGAAAGTCACAGTTTGATCCTGGCAGATTCAGATTCCCTTTGAGTGCCACCTCTAACAAACTTCACTCCTTCATTCTTTCCAGCAGTAATCTGTCCTTTTCTCTTCTTTATCTAGGTGAGAATATGCCATCATTCTACAGTTGCTACTCCCCTTCCTCAACTGACAAGGCTCTTAACCTACCTTCTGACCATGATTGCGCCTTTACCTCATTCTCGGTTGAGTGCTCTTTGTCTGATGGCCCTCTTATATTCTACTACAGAGCTCTCCCATTCTCCTTCACACCCCCCATCCACGTCCACCAAATGGTTCCCAAGCCATTCACTGCTTCATAGCCTGAGCACCTAACAAATCACTCTGCAACTTTTGCACAGCCTCTGCTGAACCTTTCATGTCCCATTATTGGTTACCATGCAGCTACCTGCAGTTTTCTATTTTTACCATTTTTAGTAATGTTATGCTTTAACAGTTTTCATGCAGTGACTAAAATTTACATACTTCAAACTCTTAAGTATTGTTTTTAAGCTGCCCATTCGAGCATTCAATCACCCTTCATTCCAAAATGGCTTTCTCTAATGTTAAATCAGTTCTCCAGACTGTCCCTTTCATGTCAGATTACACAAACTATTTTAACCACTTTAAATGATTTAAGACAAGTGGAACAAATGAAAACCAATGTGGAAACAGAACAGCACATTTTATTCTTTCTGAAGGATGGGAAGTAACTGCTTGTTGGGGAGTTTGCAGTACGGAGTTTCAGTTCAGGAAGGATTAGAGCCAATTTGAGTTAGCTGATTATGGCTGTTAACTGGGAATTTATCTCCGTGTTTCTTAGCTGTATGCTAGATGCCATGATTACTTGTATATTTGAGAATTGGAATGTTTTACTGTTGCCCTTGTCTGCTGTTGTGTTTTATGAGACCAGGACGTTTATTTTTGAGATATGGCATCAGAGGCAAATCCCATGGAGTATGGACTATGGATTTCTCTTGTCTTTGTTTATTATTTTTTTAAACATCTGCTTGTTCCCAGTCCTGTAAGTGAAGAACCTTTAAAACCAGAGGATATAGGGGAATAAAAATGAAAATTAGCCAATACTCGCTTGGTACAAAATCAAATCGTAGAGGTTAGTGCCCATGGTGAGGGTTTCCCTGGGTATTAAATGCTGCACAGCCTCTCTCTTTGGAGGGTTAGCCAGACAAAATCTCATTCCAGATGGTTAAATGGCCGAAATCTCGTTGAAGAAGAAATGAACACTCCATCCTCGGTCTTGATTTAAAGCCTTTTTTTAACATCTATGAAGATTCTTCATGACTGCTTGCAAGTATACATGGGAGATTGGATGAGTTTATGGAAGTTATTCTCCAGCTACTTTGTATTTTCTGACCCAATTATTGAGGGCTAGTAAATAACATTTTATGGCCTCTGCTCTTATTGTTCCCCTTGCCCAGAAATATTCCAGTTTCCTGCAGTGATGGACATTTATAGAGTTTGGGAAAGTGTTTCACTCCAGAGTACAAGGGAAATTTCTCATAGTTCACATTTTAACACTTATTCAGTTCTTTAATTCTTTTGAGCTTTAATCCGAACAGAGTTCAAACAGCTGCGGTACTAGGGCATTTTGGGAATTTTTTCTTTGGGTTTTGATGTTTATTTTTGGATATTCATTATTGCTAGGTGTGTTGAGGAAAAATGTGCCATTTTATTTTTCAGTTGTTCAACAGTACAGCTAATAGCTAATTCAGCAATGTGTTTAGCTATAACATGTACTGAGCTTGATTGGATGGTAGGCCATCTTATTCCCTATATGTGTTTTGTACCCTGTTCTGGTATCTTCAGGACTATTCTGTTAATTACCAGTTATAGTGCTTGATATGGGACTCTTCTTTCCAAGAAACCACTGCTGGCTCATCTTTTTAATGATTTGCTAATTGATCTTCCAGTGTCCTTTATTTGTTATGTTGAAGAGCCAATGGACGGTGGTTTGCTTTTGCACATCCTAATTTAGTAGGCTCTGTTTGAATTACAGGGTTAGAGTACAGCCCTATTAAAAAATATGGGTATAGGGGTCCTACTTGCCTCATGTATCAGATTATCATCTCAAGGTCCTCTGTGATACTGTCTAGAGCCATATTATTTAATGTCAGGTCAATCAGGAATCAGCCTGGTGCTTTATCAGATTTAATCCATACAGTTAACCCAATGTTTATCACAACCAATTGGTTGGATGAGTGGTTAGGGCCTTGCCTAGAGTGTAGTGTTGCTCCAGGGACACAATTTACAGCCCTAAACCAGGGAAAGCTAGTGCAGGAATGGAGATGTATTATTCTATGGGTCTGGAGCTGCACCAGGTGGAGGAACGGAGAACTAATTCTCATGAGTATGTCCTCAGTGCAGGAATGACTGCAAATTCCTCTCTGCATACTGCCCACCAAAATACCTAGATACATTTTTGAAAGAGTTAACAGATCTCATTGGTCTGTCTCCTAGTTGGATGAACATGGGGGATTTACTACCCATAACAATGGTGAGACTTCAGTATTAGTAGAAAGACCAAGCTTCACTCAGGTGGCTTGCCCTACTACTCAAGTTTGTAAATTCAGTAGACAATCTTTCAGGGACTTTGTGGCAAAGTCCGGTGATCAGAAATGTTAGGCAGGTAATAGTAAGTAGCAAACTTGTTTATTTAGAATACACAAAGCTTTCAGGCAAATGCTCCTCCTCAATTTGCTACACTGAATAAAAAAAATCAAAAGTTATATCAGTTTCAGACACAGGGATAAGTTATGGTCTAGTATCATTCCCATACATACTTCAGCTTTCAGATAGTGATCTGGCCTATGTATATGTTGTATCAAATTCAACAGCCTGGTTGCTGACTGTCCCTTCTTAGATGTGTCATATCATGCCTTTGTGGTATGATTTTCACTGCTGGCCAGGTGTGTTTATGAGACCGCTACCCTCACACCTTAGATGCCTTACATGATCTGGATTTCTGCTTGTTCAAAAGGCTTGCTGCATCCATACATCCCTGACCAGCCTCTCAAGTGGTTGTGCAAGGAAGGGGCTGTTGTCTGGTCCAAAGGCTCACCTTTAGACTTCTTGTGTGGGTTTCCCTTAGCTGCCTTGCTGTTGTTATTTGGAATCAGTTACCTTCCCTTATTAAGACCTTGAGGCAGTTCCTACATTACCATCTTTTAAGACAATCTATTATGAGCCTAGAAAGGGCACTGCTCCATCCTTTACAGTTTTAAAATTTTAGTTAAAACTGATTGATTGTATTCCCTTGCTACACTTAATATAAACAATTGTACTTGTGCAGATTCTTCATTCTTTTGGTAGGATGCCTAGGTTTAGGTGTTTTAATATTTTTAAATACATCCTTTTATTTCTAGTAAAATAAAAAATGTCTTATATATGATAGGTTCTTTGGCTTGCAACATGCCATGCTTGAAACTTGTTTTTAAGACAGAAATGTTGTATTTCTTCCACTCTTCAAAATAAATTGTGTAAAATATTAATGGCATACTCACCAGCTTCATGAAGTAGCATGGTGCACTGAATGTTTTTCAAGCTCCCTACAAAGGCACATTACAGTGAGATACAACTCAAACCAACGAATCCAGGACTTAAAAGTTTTCAGAGAAGATTCCCTACAGTTTCAGAGACACTGGTGGCAGACTTGTCATTTCAAGTCAAAAGTCAGAGACAATAAAAACCTCATGGTGGTTTGATGGAAAATGAAAAGAATTGAAAGAGTGTAATTTGCAATTAACTTTGCAGTAAGGCAAATTATTATCAAAACCACAAAAAATGGCAGAAGCTCAAAGCTCAGATAGGTTGCTTGCTCAAATATTGCTCAAGTGAAAACAAGAAGTATCGCTCGCATGTACATGTAGAAACAGCATAGCCAATTATAAAACAGGTAACAGCAATAGAACAGCCCCAATCCTAAAAAAAACATGAAATACAACTTTACAGTGCCCCTTAGGTTCATAGGTTCATAGGTAGGTACTAGGCTATCTGCCCAAGGGCATTTATAAGCCTACCCAGAGTGTGTCGGCTTTCACCACCTCATTGATTAATTAACTGATTCTCTGTCAAGCAGAGCCAATGAAGTGATCCCAGGGGTGTATTTTATATTACCCATCCACTCGTCAAGGTTTCTCTTGAAGAGTGTTAGTGAGGGGCTCTGCCTGATGTAATTTGGAATTTTGTTCCAAAGCATGGGGAGTTTCTTTGACAGGAATCTATCTCTCCAGCATGTTCTATTTATTGTTGTGGCAAGGTTTAGCTCACTAGAGCGCGTGGCTTGCAGTGACTTGGATTTCTTTAGATTGAGCATGTCCATCAATTCTGAGTTGGACATGGCTTTGTAAGCCAGGCAGAGATCACCTCTGAGTAAGCGATATGTCACTGAGTACAGCCGGAGTTTTTTCAATCGGGCAGCATAGGACATATGTTTGAGACCAGTAATCCTCTTGATGAGGTACTTTTGTGGTCTTTCCAGCTGTTGCAAGTGTCTTGTGAGGTACATCCCAAATGGAGCATTGTGCTCTATGATGGGTCTAATGAGTGACGAGTAGAGGGGCACTATAACCTCTTTATTTCTAGATGTGAACCCTTTAGTAATTAGATGGGGCCACATAGAAGGATTTCCTAACTACTTTGGCAATATGATTGTCAAAGGAGAGATTACTATGTACCTGAGTCCCCAGATCTCTTATTACCTCTTCTGTATTAAGGGGACTGCCACCTATGTGGTAATTCGTGGGTGTTTTGTTTTTCCCAAACAGGATGACTATGCATTTTTTAGCATTTAGCTTGAGGCCATGACTTTGACACCAGGTGTCCGTCTCAGTAAGGCCCTTTTGGAGGATGTCCGTGTCAGCCAGAGAGTCAATTATGGCTCCCAGTTTGCAGTCATTGGCGAACTTGGTTAGCCATAGTCCTCCTGTGTTTGCCTGTACTTCTGAGAAGTATATGCCAAACAGTAGGGGTCCCAGGACCGAGCCTTGCAGGACACCACTTGTGACTGGTTTAGAGTCGGACCTGGAGCCTGCTATTCTTACCGTGTGAGTTCTGTCTGTTAGTCAGTTGGCAACCCATCTCGTGACATAGGGGTTTATGTTCAGGCTGGTGAGTTTTTCTGTAATACCCGAGTGGGGAATGGTGTCAAAAGCCTTGGCGAGGTCAAGGTAGGCTGTGTGAACCACCTTTCCCTCGTCTATGGCCTTGGTGACTGTCTCGAAGAAGTCAGCCAGGTTTAGTAGGCATGATCTGCCCTTAACAAAGCCGAACTGGGTTGGGTCAAGTGTTTGGAGGTTCCCAATGTCTTTGTTAATGAGTTCCATGATGATGCACTCCAGAGCCTTGCAGACCAGGCTAGTCAGGCTTATGGGGCGATAGTTACCAGGGTCAGTTGTGGCCCCTCCTTTGTGGAGAGGAATAACCATTGCTGTATGCCATTCTATGGGCATGTAACCTGTGGAGAGGCTGAGGTTTAACAGCGTGTTTAGGTGAGGGGTTAGTTCATTCTGTAGTTCATGCAAGACGCAGCTTGGGACACCATCTGGTCCCATTGACGCTGTGTTTTTGGCTTTTGAAAAGGCTGTTTTCACTTGTGCATCTGTGATTTTTGAGACACTACACTTTTCTGGAATTGTTGTGGGCCCTTTTGGAGGTGAGAGCAGGGTGAAGTTTGCACTGAATCTATCTGCCAGGATGTTGGCAATATCAGTAGGTTCAGCATATTTTGTGCTATTTTGCACTAGTTCAGTGCATATCTGCGAGGTGCCACTTAAATTCTTAACATAGCTAAAGAAGGCTTTGTGGTTATCTTTTGAATCCTTGGCTATTTTTCTTTCGAAGTTAACCTTGGATGATTTCATGAGGGACCTCAGTTTCTTACTGATACTGATCAAGGATGTCTTTCCTTCTTGGGATTTGCTTTTTTTCTGAACTGGTTTCCTCCTTCTATTGTATAGCCTGTTTATTGCAGGGGTCCACCAAACTGCTTTCCTTCTCTTAGAGGAGTGAGTCTTGGTTTTGCTAGAGATGGCACGATCCATGCATCCTTGTAGGTGCTCATAGAGTGCATTTGTAAAGGTTTCTGCATCTTGGGCAGCGTTATCCTTTAGTATGGGGACTGTGAAACTTACCACCTCTGTCTTAAGTAAGGTGAAGTTTGCTTTAGAAAAGCTTTTTACTGTGGTTTCCTTAGTTGAGGGTGGTGGTGGGGTGTGGACATCCAGAGTGATTAGTTTATGGTCTGATCTAACCAGTGACAATGGGTTGACCTCCGGTGTGGAACACCTATCGCCCATGTTGGTGATGACCAGGTCCAATATGTTTTCACCTTTGGTAGGGGAGTTTACCAGCTGATCCAGGGCATTTGAGTTGATGAATTCCAGGAAGCACTGGGCCTGGTAATTTGTACTCGAGTAGTTTTCCCAGTGAATGGTAAGGTAATTGAAATCACCCAATATCGGGGTGTTTGGTACGACCTTCATGTTTTCCAGTGTCTCCAGAAAGGTGGAGTGGTGGTCCTGGGTCATGGAGGGTGATCTGCAGCAGGCTACAATTTGAATTGCAGATTTGCCTAATGTTAGTTGCACATGGATGATCTCAGAGGTATCATGCTGTGCCACTAACCTGGAGGTGTAGGTATCCTTTATGAATATGGATCCACACCCTCCTTTTGCGTTTCGGTTCATGTTCTGTGGCCGAAACATGTGGTATGACTTGTAGCCCAGTAGTGCTGGGGTGCTCTCTGGAGCCTTGAACCAGGTTTCAGTTACTGCACAGATGTCGACGTTCTCCATACTGAGGAGTGCTTTGAGTGCTTGCATTTTGAGATTTAAACTCCTGGCATTGAGAAGCATAACCCTCAGTTTTTTGTTAATTGTGCTGTTTACGGAGGTGGGTTTCACTTTTGAGCCTTGCCTAAAAAAAAACACTATGGAGGCAGCAAGAGCCTTGGTCAGTATTCAAAAGCCTAGGGGTGACAGGTGCAAGGCGTCTCTTGCGAAGCAACGCAGCTTGATGAGCATGTCGTCCCAGGCTGACAGACACTGGATCCCCTTTGAATGACACCAGAAGCTTAGCCAATTGTTGAAATTGATCATTATTTTCTTTATACTGAGGTATTATTCTTGGTGAGGGCAGGATGCTACTCAGGGTCAGGGTCATACCAGCCTGGGCTACATGATCAGAGAGCTCTTCCATGTCTTTTTTCATGTAGTCCAGGGAGGTATGTCTCAGGTCATTCACACCAACATGAACAATGACAGAGTCATATTTGTACTTGTTCTGGAGTGACCTGAGTACTTGTGTTATGTGGCGGATTCTGGCTCCTGACAGGCAGCTAACAGTAACCTTCTGCTTGTCCAGCCTAGTGAGTGGGACATCAGTGTGCCTGACTATAGAGTCACCTATTACTAGTGTGTTAGGTATGTTATTTCGCCTTAAGGGTTGTGATTGTGCGGCACACTGATTTTGTGTTTTATGTGTTGTCTGGTTTGTGATGGAAAGTGCAGGTTGTTTGGGTGTCTGCTTAGGAGGTCTCTGATGCTTTTGCAGGTTTTTATTTAGAGCCTCCAAGTATGATTTTGTGTATTTATGTGTATTTTTGCCAGTGCTTCTTTAGTAGGTCAGTCTGCAGCTGGAGTTGTGGTGCAAGTGTTAACCTTCTCTTGACTGTCTGTTCCAGTTTTGGGTGGAGACAGCTTAGCTTCCAGTTTGGCTGTATAATTGCATCTCTCACATATGTTAGTGTTTTGTGGTAGGAGGAGAGGGTTGTCTTTGTACATGAGGCAGTTGTAACATTGCCTCAGGATACCCAGATTCACAGCTGGACTGGAGAGTGCACCTGAAGTTGCCCTTTGGTCATGCCTGAATAGTAGGGTGAGCTGCTTAGTCGCTTGGTTGGTGAGGGGTGAATAAAGAGCCTTGCCCTGCTGGGTAATTAGTGTCAGGGTATATTAGTGCTTGCTATTAGGTCTGAGCAAGATGCTTTTCGTGTGCTTAGGTTGAGAGTTAGACTAGTTTCAAGGGAAAAACTGAAGAGGAGAGTTAGTGGAGCTAGGAATAATTTAACTATAGCTAACCGGCACTTCCTGGTGCACAAAACTGTGCAAACACGGTTTTTAGAGTAGGGAAATGAACAAGATAGAAATTAGCCCAAAATGGCCAATAAACTACTAACTTCTGGGCTGGAACCACTCCTCCAGGGACAGATAGGTTGTTCAAAGCTCCCCTCTCTCACAGGTGAACAGAGAAACTTCCTTCTATCCAAGTAAGGTATGGGCAACTCAGAAACTAGTATCACAGCCCTGAATTTAGCACTAGCCTGAAAACTGGATTATACTAGCTTAGAAAGGTGGGAAACAAGGAATTTTTTTTTTTTTTTTTGTTTTTTTTTTGTTTGTTTTGTTTTTTTTTTTGAAAAGATAAGGCAAAGGCAGTAAAAAATACACTTAATATGACTTTAAATGACTACAAACAATCAGAAAAGGCTATCACACTTTAGTGTGTAGCCTACAACAGTTAAACAAATTATTTAAACAAAAAACAACATTCTAAAAGTGCAGGCAGTCAAATAAGTACAATATGTGAAAAAAACAAGCTTTTAAATCACACTAAATGCTGGAAAATCTGCGTTTAGGCAGAAAACATTTAAGTACAGCAAAAAAGTACAGAAAACTGATACTTAATCACTTCAAAGTCTCTCTCCTAAGCTATAAGGCTTGTATCAGTCTAAGGTTTTCTAGTGCTACCCAGTAAGTTTGTTACAGGAAAGATGGGAAACAAGCGCAGATGTGGTCTTTTAAACCAAAAAGTTGAAAGAGATGGACAAACTGTTCAAATGGTCAATAAACTAACATTTCTGGGCCAAGAACCTCTCCTCTCATGGTAGACAGACTACCTAGCTCTTACCACTCCCACTGATAAGCTAGAAGGCTCTCCTCCAACACAGAAAGGCTTGCGGGGCTCAGAAGCTTACCAACAGTCCCGGATATAGCAACTCTGTATCTGGACTAGGCTAGTTACAGGAAAGGTGGGAAACAAGCGCAAGTGTGGCTTTTAAACCAGAACATTGAAATAGATGGAAAAAACTGCCCAAATAGCCAATAGCTACAATTTCTGGGCCAGGAACCACTCCTCTTGCGGTAGATAGGCTACCTAATGCTTGCCACTCCAACTGATAAGCTAGAAGGCTTCCCTCCAACACAGAAAGGTGTGGGGGGCTCAGAAGCTTAGAAAAAGTCCTGGAATACAGCAAATCTGTACCTGGACTAGACTAATTACAGGAAAGGTGGGGAACAAGTACAAACGTAGGCTTTTAAGACAGCAAGTTGAAAGAGATGGAAAACTGCCCAAACAGCCAAATAAACTACAATTTCTGGGCCAAAACTCACTCTTCCCCTGGAGGATAGGCTACCTAGTACTTACCACTCCCACTGATAAGCTAGAAGGCTTTTCTCCAACGGAGAAAGGCTTGGGGGATCAGAAGCTTACTAACAATCCTGGATACAGCAACTCTGTAACCGGACTAAGCTAGTTATAGAAAGGCGGGAAACAGGCACAAGTGAAACTTTCAAGCCAGAAAGTTGAAAGAGATGAAAAGAAACTGTTCAAACAGCCAATAGCTACAATTTCTGGGCCAGGGAACACTCCTCTTGTGGTAGATAGGCTACCTGATGCTTACCACTCCCACAGATAAGCTAGAAGGCTTCCCTCCAACACGGAAAGGCTTGGGAGGCTCAGAAGCTTACAAAGAGTCCTTGATACAGCAAATCTGTACCTGGGCTAGACTAGTAACAGGAAAGGCAGGAAACAAGTGCAAACACAGGCTTTTAAATCAGAAGGTTGAAAGAGATGGAAAAGCTTCCCAAACGGCCAATAAACTATAATTTCTGGGCCAGAAACCACTCCTACTGTGGTAGATAGGTTACCTAGTGCTTACCACTCCCACTTTTAAGCTAAAAGGCTTCTCTCCAACACAGAAGGGCTTGGGGGGGCTCAGAAGATTACCAACAGTCCTGGATACAGCAAATTTGTACCTGGATTACACTAGTTACAGGAACGGCAGGGACCAAATGCAAACCGGGCTTTTAACCAGAAAGTAGAAAGAGATGGAAAAATGGCCCAAATGGCCAATGAACTATAATTGCAGGGCCAAAACCCACTCTTCCCATGGTAGATAGGCTACCTAGTGCTTACCATGCCCACTGATAAGCTAGAAGGCTTCCCTCCAACACAGAAAGGCTTGGGGTGCTCAGAAGCTTACCAACAGTCCAGGATACAGCAAGTCTGTATCTGGACTTTGCTAGTTACAGGAAAGGCAGGAAACAAGCTTAGAATTTTTTTTTTTGTTACAGAAAAGCAGCTAACACAGCAGCAAATACAATTCAAATTGTAGTGCTGGCCAGCACATTCGAGCGTGTAGCAACACTACAGCAAATACAGTTCAAGTAAATGCAATTAAATTAACAAATGACTAAATAACAAGTGTAGAAGGCAATAAATTAGAAGGCTACTAACAATTAGTAATAAGTGCAGAGTAAGAGCGACTGAACAGATAACAGCACGCAGAAGAGCAACTAAGACAGTGACAGTAAGAGCAGATGAATAAGATATATATATATATATATATATATATTTTTTTTTTTTTTTTTTTTTTTGAGGGAAGGAACAGAGCAGGATTAAGATGCTACAGAGGTTGTCCTTCCCAAATGCTCTCTTTGTACACAGTAGGAGTGCCTGAAATCAGAATATGATCTCACTGCACTCAGTTGAGTGAGCAAATGAGATGGGCCCAGAAGGAGTATCCAAATACAAATCTATAAGAGGGGCGGGCAATTTCAAAGCCGCCAACATTAACACCAAAACAAGAACAGGGATGGTGAGTGAGGAACTAACTGTAGAGAGACAGCCACAACTTCAGTTGAGTTAATATTCAGTGAAAAACACAAATAAATAAATTAAATACAGTACTATATGCAAAAGAGCAGATAAAAGTGTACTTAAATTCATTTATACGTCCAGCTGATTTCAGGTAGATGTTAGCCGGCCAAAGCTCTGATATTAAAAATCTTTTCTTCGGAAAGCATATCAGATGTACAAATAGAAGGCTTTCAGAGTAGCATACTGTTTACAATAACTAAATAACCAGTGGTAGAGACAAAATCCACTTCACTGTAGGAGGAAGCAGCAGCACAGGCCATATGACTGGCATCCCTGTTTACTAGCTCCCTTAAAGGTACAGTGTTACTTACATACCTACAATATATGACAATACCTTGCTGACTACCTGGAGCCTATTAGCTAGGACAGCTCTGTAATGGTATGCAGCAAACATGACACTGATGTTTGATCAGACATTCACAATGGATGGACTTGTATATGTTTAAAATCAGAAACTAAAACACAATTGTCTAATTTACATTGAGAACTTAGCGTCAAATCACTTGAGATGGTTAATGATATAAGTGATCACCTACTCACTTGCATCATTAAGCATAAAGTAAATAACCACCACCAAGTTCTCTATAAATCTATCAGAAACAATAAGAACTTTAACTCCACTGACTTTCAGAATGAACTCAAAGCATGGAATTGGGCCATCCTAAAAGATCTTCCACTGGATGATGCTGTAGCCTATTTTTATTCTAAGTTCCTCACCATTATAGATTCCCATGCTCCTATCCGCACCCTCAGAGCCAAAACTAAGACTGCCCCCTGTCTCTCTAAACTAACCAAAACCAAAATCATAGCAGGAAACAAAGCATGGGACAAATGGCACACCTCCAAAGACCCACTCGACCATATTAAATTCTGACAAGTAAGGAATGATAACAAGAAAGCCACATTGTTAGACAAAAAAAAACTTCTATCAACACCTTCAGCAAAAACACCAGAACAAACCTCAAAAATTTTGGGCAGGAATAAACAAACTTCTCCACCCCAGCCAAACCACCACTCCCACCTCATCAGCTTGTAACCTGAAAACTCCAGAAGAAACTGCAAACATCATTAACAATTTATTTACCAAAACCATCCAATCACTAGCAAGCCAACTACCCCCCATCAGCTCCTTTCAGAACTCCTCCTCAATGACTACCCCACTCCCTTTTAACTTCCAGCCTGTATCTTCATCTACCATCAGATATCTACATAACAAATTAAGCCCACTACCCTAGCAGTTGATCTCCTCCCACCAGAATATCTACAGAAATGGGCAGATGCCATTGCATACCCTATTTCAATTATAATTAACCACACCTTGTCTGAAGCCACTATCCCCTCTCTCTGGAAGGTTTCCCACATTATTCCCCTTCATAAGGGAGGAGATTCTTTAGACCGCTCAAACTACAGACCAATAGCCATACTATCACCACTTGCAAAAACTATGGAAAAATGCATCCATAACCAATTAATGCACTATCTCACCCAGAATAAACTACTGGTCAACTCTCAGCATGGCTTTAGGCCACACCACAGCACCACCTCAGCCCTCATATCCTTTTCTAACTCTATCAACATCAACCGAAACAACAACAAACTTACCTCAGCTCTCTTCCTAGATCTCTCTAAGGCCTTTGATATGGTCAATCACCAACTGCTTCTCCATACCCTGAAGGAACTGTCACTAAACAGTAGCTCAATTAAATGGTTCCAATCTTACCTGTGTGATAGACAACAAGCAGTTTTATGGCAGAATACCCTAACCACTCATCTACCCATTACTCTAGGAGTCTCACAAGGCTCCATACTAGGACCACTACTCTTCTCAGTCTTTATCAATTACCTACCCACCATCACTCCCAAGGCCACCTGCATCCAATACGTGGACGACTCTACTTTAATCTGTACCACCTCCTCCTCAACTGAGCTTATGACCCTAACCCAGAATACCTTCAATGATGTAGAAAAATGGTTTGCAAACCATCAGCTTCTGTTAAATCCCAACAAAACTAAGCTTCTCATCTTTTCACCCACTTGCAAATCCTCCTCACCGTTTTTTACTGTAAGTTCCAACAATGGCACAATTATATCCCCAGATACTCACACAAAACTCCTAGGTGTCACAGTCGACAATACCCTAAAATATGATACCCATGTCAATCAAACCATCAAATCTGTCAACAAAAAATTGGGCTCCCTCTACAGGATCAAACCTTTTCTCACGCAATTTGCAAGAACCACTATCGTGCAATCCCACTTACTATCTACCTTCCTCTATGCCTCCCCCCTCTTAACTAACTTGAATCAAGCCACCCTTACCAAACTTGCTAGCTGTTACAACCATATTGCTAGATTTGCTACAGGTACGACCTCTAGGACACACCATTGTATCAACCTAACTCAACTAGGATGGCTTGAATGGCCCAGTGTTCTCCCATACAACCAACTTATAATAACCCACAAAATTCTATACCAACTCGATAAAACACCAGCACTAAACAAGATCATTAAACCATACAGCAACCTGAGGTCATTGCGCTCTGCTGGCAAACTGCTGGTGCAAACAACTAAGAGCATAAATGTGGCTGGGGACTCACTATTTGCCAACTCAGTAGGCAAAACTTGGAATTTGCTACCTGCCAAACTTACACACCAACCCTCCTTAACCCTGTTCGAAAAAAGCCTCAAACTACACTTCTAATCACACTGGCAATGTCTCTGCTCTAACCCTAACTGTCACCCGCTGATCTTGGCAACTCTGCCTAATCATCTCAATCATAGACTCTAAAAAGTGTATGAACTTGTTAAGGGACTAAGGCCTTAAATGCATGTATTAATGTCTGAAACTTAAGTTGCTTTATCTGATTTTCTCAATGTTTTATCTATGTTTGTAACCCTACTGAAGACTGCAAATTATACTTATTTCTAAATGTCTCTATTGTTCTTAATGTAATTGTACTCTGCTAACTTCAAGCTTTTCTCCCCAGGCCTCTGCTGAAAATGGACATATAACCAGTCAGACCTTCCTGGTAAACAAATGTAAAATAAAAATAAAATAAATAAATACATTTTGCAATTGTTCATTTACTGTACAAGTGACCAATATACCTTTTTGTCAGTCCGTTTAACTGAATGGACTGGCTAGCACATTGGGTCATTTTTTGGCATTTAACACTAAACTTTTATGAAAAAAAATCAAATGCCTTAAATAAATATAATCCAGAAAGCAAGACAAATTCAAGACCACAGAGTCATAAAAAATAGATGCACATCATGGAATCGTAACAGAGTTTGAGTCTCTTGTAATGATGGCCATGTAGAAACCTAAAAATGGATTCCAACCCAGAAGCTTTGATAGACTCAAAAGGTATATACTAGGCTTAGGACCACCAGCGCCTAGTACAATTGTGTACTCATGTAACATGGGTGGCTGTCTGGAAGAGTTTAAGAGGTTTCCAAAGGTTTAATGCAGGGGGTATGGGAGTTAGGGAATATTTACTGTTGGCCTCTGTCCAACAGAGAAATGGAGGCAAGTCCAATGGTGAATTTTCTATTTCCCATCATGAGAGGTAGTAGCCAGTTTCAGAAAAACAAAAAATATTACTCAAGCCTACTCTCTTTTATATATCCAAACAGTTTTTCAGAAAACCCAACAGCTCCCTCATTTGCCGAGCTGCTACATGGGGGTATAGGGATACAGTAACTTTAACACAGACAAATCCCAGATCATGTAGTACCCAGCAAGTGAGAGTAAACATCTTAAAAAACATGCCTTGCTGTAACAAGTAATAAGTGCAAATCATGCAGCACTGATGGGACATTCTAGGTGCACCAGTCAACAACCTGGCTGCAGAATTTCATACTTGCTCTAAGTGTGCTAAACCACGATATGTACACCCAAGGTAAAGGACATTGTAGCATTCAAGATTCTAAGTCAAATGATAGCATAAAGTGTGCTAAACCATAGGGTAATCCTATGGGCTAGACTTGTAAAGGCTCCAGGGCCATTAGCCTAGTACATACCTTTGAACCCATGAACCTATATGTACACCCCAGGTAAAGGACATTGTAGCATTCAAGATTCTAAGTCAAATGATGGCATACAGCCTTTCATCCCTACTCTACACACATGGACATAGCAGGTAATGGCAGACACAGCCAAGATCTAATATGTGAAGCAAATCCCTTAGCAATCAGCAGGAAGAGCAATGGAAATTTTGATGGATCAATAGTGACCTGCACCAAGATAGCCTCAGTCTAATGTGGATGGAGTTTTAACTAGCTCATTGACATCTGCTTCAAAAGTAAATTCAAACAATCCTGTAAATGTGAGAAATCCAGCATATATTCTGAAGAAGAGAACTATAAATTCCTCTGCCAAAGCCTGGTGAGCTCTACCACTCCTAACCATAACTTATTTGAAGGGCAACATGTACAGCATGAGCAGGAAAAGCACCAAGACTGCACCCTGAGGTGCACCACAATCTAATGGATAAGAACTTTAAACTGACAACGTGCTAGGTCTGTCCACAGATCTAACAGGCAAACCACTCCAAAACCATACCCAATGCACCACAGCACAATCTCAGAGGCTCAGTCAGGATTCTGTGTCCCAGTGTTTCAAATTATGCTCAGGGATAAAGTAAAACCAAACTGCTACTTATCATTTTGATGAACATAATCTTTATGCTGTACTGAGATCTAAAACTGAAAGACAAGGATCCAGCAGACCATGACCAGTCGAACAGAAATGTAGCTGGACATAAGCTACCTTCTCATTCGCCTTGACAAAAATGGAAGTTTAAAGACCGGATAAAAATTTTCCAGGCTACTTGCATCCAAGTTTTAAAAGCTAACACTCTAAAATGTCAAGTGTTTCATTCCAAAAAGATATTTTCCTTCTCTGTAATTCATAACTAAAGATATTGTCCTTCTCTGTAATTCATAACTAAACATGTCGCATATAGAAAAAATATCATTTAACATTTATTCCATTTGTTTTAGGTCTGAACTTATTTCTGTTTGCTTACCTTTCCTGTGTTTGCCTCATATGTTACATAATGCAGGCCAGTAAAAGTGGCAGAGTAATTGTATTAGGTCACTTATCCCAGCTGCAGTGCCATTACAAAAACAATCCAATGGATTCACTAATATGCCGTGGAGGACTAACTTAATCCTGCACGGAAGTGCCCATGTAGCAGCAGGATGGCAGCGAGCCATGCATATTAATGAAGGTACGCTGCCCGACCTACTAGGCTTACACGGAGTGTGTATGAGTGCAGGGGGCATGTCTGAGAGCAGAGCTCTCAGAAAAAAAAGACCCCTGCAATGTAGAACAGCAGAAAGTGGAAATAAATGAGCGAGGCCGCTCAAAGGTGTCCACATATCCCCACCAACAGTCTTCCATGTGTACAACAGCAACAGAACATAAAAATCAAAAGAAAATCCCCTTTAATTTTCCTTAAAAATCTGAGTACAGCTAACCGCAGGTGCGTGGGTGTGCTCATTGTTTAGCTACAGTTAAAGCAGCTTAAAAGGCTGAAGAGGATAACAAGAAAGATATATGCAAATGAAGCAGCACAGCAATAGTGTAGTGGGCAGAGCATTCGCCTAATGAGCAGGCATTCCTGGTACAAGTCCAATTGCAGCACAGCCTATTTTAAAGGGCAAAGCACATTATAACCAATATTTTTGTTGCAAAACCCACAAAATAACATATATTTATGAACTGGAGTACTGCATTAAATGCATGTGAAGTGTCAGTGTCATAATGAATAAGGCTCTAGTAAGCATGTTTAAGCACAAATAAGCAGTAGTAAGCATATATAAACACTAGTAAGCATGTTTAAGTGCGTTTGCACAGGGGTAAGCATTGCCTACACAGATTAAGCAAAGGAGAAGCTAACTGGGTGTAAGAAACTGTGACCGGAGGTTAGCAGTGATTACCTCCGCACAAACTCATGCAAACCTGCTTACAACTGCTTTAAAGTGCCTTAACCACTCTGTTTCCAACGGCCAGTGTTCTGCCCAGCAGCAAAATAAATAGCCTCTGCAAGTCTTGAACCCAGGACCCTGCACACCATTCACAAAGTAATTTACTACTAAGCCATGGCAGATATACATAACCCTGATGTTTTCACAAACATATCATCCTGCACAATCAGTCAACAGTACAGGAAATGTAGTAATATCATACCACACAGCCTCTTAATGCAAGAATTCTGGACAAAGTGTGCCAAAATGTGAGTACAAATAGGGATATATGTCAAATACTGCTCTTATACACTTAAAATGCTGCTAGTTACACAGTTATATGTATCAAAACACATATTTTGAAGGAGATGAAGTCTGAAACACAAAAGTGTTGGCACTAGTTACTGACTTCAAAACTGAGATCATCCATGTCAATTGCCAAGAGAATGAGGTACAGGCCAAAATTATGAGCCGAACATGCATGGACATATGGACAGATATATATCTGTAAATGTAGACAGATAAACAGCTATATGTATATATATATATATATATATATATATATATATATATATATATATATATATATAAACTGTGATGGTGGTGCTGCGGTAGCATTGTCGCCTCACAGTAAGACGTTGTCTTGTTCGATTCCCAGCTAAAGCGTCTTCTGTGTGGAGATATGCGTGAATGGGCGTACCTTCGTTGAAAGTTGTGCATCAGGCCTGACAAGTCGGTACGTAAAAATCTACTGCCAATCATTAGCGGACCGGTGTTCCGCTGTGGTGACCCCTAACTGGGAAAAGCCGAAAGATACAACAACAATATATATATACAGATAGAAATGTGTATAGCATTTCCACATGGGAACAAAATCCTGAACCACTCACTACAACATAACAGACCATAAGCACTGTTAATGGGGGTGGGGGCTCAAATGAGGGATACCTGGTAATTAGTGCTATGTTACCCTCCTCCACAGCCCTAACGGATATGCTGTGCAATTCAATATCAGGCACATGCAGTTCTTGACGTCAGGACCCTCCACAACACAGCTACAATGCTTTAACAGTAATCCAATTCACCTGAAAATGTCAGGGCAATATCTGTAACATATCATGCAGAAAGGTCATTCTACCGTAAGGAATGTACAATGTGGAAGGAGTACACATTGCAATGGTTCAAATATGCACACACATCTATGCATTGACAAATATGTTCAGGTATATATATATATATATATATATATATATATATATATATATATATATATATATATATAGGTACATACACATATACACAGACAAAAGGTATTAGTAGCCATACATATGTAGACGTAGTGTGGAAGTACTGGGTGCAAAGTATATCCCTCAGCCACAAGCTCTGTAACTGGCACATGTGGAATGTGTAGTGTGGCAACCATTCCCACAAATGAGAATACTTACATTACAGGACATGACATGACACACAGGTATGCATACACAGAAAACCTTTATTTGTGTACTATACAATAATGTATGCCATTACTTACAGCACATATATTTTGAAATACGTAATCAGTGATGAATGCAAGGCCCACACAAAACAGTAGATGCAAGCAATGTGGATATATAACATACTATGCTGTCCAGGCCAAGGCCCTCAATTAGTACAACAGTAGGCAAAGGATTTGCCTTCAAGATAAGTAACAATCATCAATTACAGATGGAGTTTAGCAGCCTCCAATTACACCCTGTAGTCAAGCCCTAGGGGGGAAATGTATTAGTTGTGGTAATGTTAATATATCTGTCACATGTATGGACCCTGACCAGCATATTTTGCTGAAGTCCATGATATGACTGGGATGATAGCAGGAATGCTAGCAGTAAATAATGATAGGCCATTACCTAACAACCCCTAACTGTATCACAGCAGGACAAAGCCTGCTATATATGTGGAGGACAGAGGCAGGAACACAGGGCCATACTTGCAATATTGCTGTTAGACACCCTGGAAATTGCTGGTGTTACAGGATTTGTTGCAACATATCCTTATGCAGGAATAAGACATCAGAAACACAAATGGATGTACCCATGTATTGATAACATGCAACAGACAGACTGCCAGTGATAAAAAAATACAGGTATGTAAATCATATATGTATTTAATTGAATGTAGTATGTGGTATAGAATAATAGGATATATGATGTGGAATAATTTATATGTGCCATTTGTAGTTGTACCTGTAATGATGTTCTGCTGAACAACTGCTCTGGCCAATACTGTCTGTCCCTGTAGGCAGTGAGACATATCTACCAACTGTGCAGATCAGCAGTAAATGACAAAGATGTAAGCCATAATGTCTGTGTTTGGTATGTTAGTGTGGGCAATAGCTTGTGGTGGAAGTACTGCTGTCATGATAGACAAATGGGTGTCAGAGCATACCACTTGCAGGACAGTCATGTTAATGTGTAATGTAGCATGCCCAAATGCCATAGGTGTATAATAGGCTTACCAGCAATCTCTCACCATATATACCACCCTAATGTTAGTCCGTGTTCACATGTGACACCTGTCTGTGTTGCAGCATGGCAGAACAGTGCAGCTGTGAATGAAAGAGAGCTACAGAATGTGGACCAGATGTCTGTATGCACCCCACATATAGATAAATATCTGTGTGATATATAATTAGACATGTATGTCTACAGATATACAGACACTCATATAGATATAGGTATATAAACAATCCACAAGATATATCTACACATATATGTACGTAGCTATATATATATATATATATATATATATATATATATATATATATATATATACTGGCACTGACAATGGCATGCAGGTAAAATAGTCTGTAACAGGCCAGCAAAGATAGTGTCCCCACAGGGAAAATGGCTACAAACACATAGCACAAATCGTGGTACAAACACATAGCACAAAGCATGGTAGAATACAGCATATGTCCCAATGGTAGGTAACTCTCGACATACCAATTGCATTGTGTGAACGTTTTTTTGTAGCTGATATGGTGGGGGGAGACAGAGATGTATATTAAGAACTATGGTAACCCTGCTGTATGAGTTGCTCAGACCTGTTCCCATCTTTATGTCTTCCAGGGAGGATAGCTCACACCAGGCTGCCACCATCTTCTGCTGCAGAAACTGATGTAATTATTGAAGACATGATATAGCACTACCAACTGCTGTTTGGCTAGACAGCCCATGAGCAGCAAGAGAGGACCGCCCTGTGGAATGATCTAGTCCACAGGGTCAATGATGTCGACCTGCAGAACCTCAGCTATGAGCAGGTCCGGCATCACTGCTCTGAACTGCTTCACCATGTACGTAGGCATGCAGCTGCCATATGGGGGACCATCTCACAATGGGGGGGGCATGCCATCAATCCACCCCTCACCCGTGTGGAGGAACTTCTCAGCAGTCTTGTGGCACCTGCCCAACTGCAGAACCAACAACTGGCAGGGAGCATTGTGGAGGTGGGTGCCACCGACACACTTGCTGAGGCACGTGCAGGTAAGGCCCCAGGGCACATCAGTAGATCACTCTTGTGTATGCATCCACAACTGTACATGTACATTGTGCATATCTGAGATGTCATATACATAGTCTGTTGCTGTGTAGTATTAATAAATAGTTGTGCATAAGCTGTAGTATTGTGGACTTCTACTGTTGATGTACTGTAATGCTGCACTCACCCTTTATGAATGCCACAGCTGTGGCCACTGACATCAACTTTCTCACACTCTTATGTAGGTCCCTCCAGGATACCACCAAGGCAGCAGCCTGTAGCCGGTGAGTATGGTTCATGTTCATGCTTGACAACACACCGGGCATGTAATAGCTATAGGATATTCCATGCACACATCTAACACACCTACCCATACTGCATGCTGTACACATTCATGTTTTGTTGCTGTGAAATGCACTGCATCACAGTAGAGACCATGATGGGGTATTGGAAGGGTACATCAGACACATGCAAGATAACTAACATCCTGTCATTGTGAAATGTGTCCACAGGGATGAGAAGTATGGCAGGACACACGGCCTACAAGTGTGAAACAACACCCTCATATGGTGCTACAACTTTAAATACACCTGTATTACAATAGCAACTGTTACAGATTGACACTATGTCATAACATAGTACTGTAATCCACATAATTAGTTGGTAGTAGGCTGTTGCACATAGTGTCCCAATACTGTAAACTGACACATGTGTAGGCCATAGTTGTCAAGCATCTGAAAAAAGGCTGGATGTGGGGAGGGTGTGTCATCATGACACAGCAATGCATTGCAGCAGGGATCCTACGTATGCTAGGAATGGCTGTATCTGCACACAATCAGGTTAAGTAACTGTGGCAGATGTAACCGTGACCCCACAGCAATAATGACAGCAGTTTGTGCACTCCAAGGGATGTGCGCATGAGTAGACCTTGCAACCATGCAGAGATGTGGGACATGTGTAAGGCACCCCCCCCCCCCATAGCCATGGTAAGGTCTGGTGGTTGTCAGTGTAATAGTCCTGTATTGGTCATACATGCACCACTGATGTTGTGCTCTGCAAAGCAGACATCAGGCATTCACAAATTACATCTGTTCACATATCATCCCAGGAATGAGTTGCTCTAACACATAGGGGCTGTAAGCATTGGAGCTGACATAACTGACACAGTACTATATATGCAGAAATGGTTTGTACACCTGTGAGGTATGGTGCACAGCACAAGGCAGGGTGCAGAACAGGTCCACAGTAACACTTTGCACATGGGTGCAGTGTTATCAAGGGGAAGGACCATCACCTACCAACACAGCCCATGCACCACACACATGTATACTGGTGCTAGCATGAAGTCACTATAGTTGCACTGCATGCTGTTGAGTATCATATGTAATGCATGCTGACAGAAGGGTAATGGGAGGACTGTGTGTACAAAAGTTGTGCAACCTCACATGTAAGTGTGTGTGTGCGTGTGTGCGTGTGTGCGTGTGTGTGTGTGTGTGTGTGTGTGTGTGTGTGTGTGTGTGTGTGTGTGTGTGTGTGTGTGTCTATGTTGATTGTGTCTGTAAGTGCAATCTGGTGGAGTGGAGTGTGGTCGATGCATGTCAGATGTGTGTGTACATGTGTGTCTGTGTGGGTGTCCATGTATGCCAGGTGATAGTGGGGTTGATCACATGGCAGTATTTCTCCTTGGGATTGTGCTGTACATGTACATGGAGTGACACATGAGACACCAGGACAACCTGTCTGATATGTGAACACAGGACAGCTGATAGTGTAACAAGGTCTGTAGCATGGACCATGCATTGGGAGGGAAAGTACACACCAGGTATACACATCATATTGCCAGCAGCAGATAGATAACCGGCTACCCATGCATGCAGTACTACTAATGCAATGGGGAGTTACCAGAGCACACCAGTGAGTGTATCCAGATATTACTGTTGTCCACATGATGGGTTGATTGTGCAGCAGATATGGCATGGACTGAGCAAGACTGTAGTATGAGACTCCGGTGTGTGACATATGTAGTGAATGTAGCAGCCCCAACCATATAGGGGCTGTGTACACCATGACTGGACATACACAGGGTAATACTGGATGACAGTAGTGAGATCATATACAACCTACTCCACTCAAGTCACAAAGGTGATGGAGTAACAGGTCATGTGTTGTGATCACACATGTAGACATGGAGAGGAATGATATGTTAATGGGTAGTATTAATGAGTGTATGTTAGCAAGCGCCATGCAGGATGGGGAACATATGTAACTGAATGTGGTACTGTCTGTAAACCCAGGGACAGGGAGGTAGTAAGGTGGACTGTCTGTGTGTGTGTGTGTGTGTGTGTGTGTGTGTGTGTGTGTGTGTGTGTGTGTGTGTGTGTGTGTGTGTGTGTGTGCACTGTTATGCAATGCTGTACAGGTCTTAAAGTGTGTGTTTGTTTCCCCACAGGTGGCAAGGTGGGTCAGGGTCCCTCCTGCATGCAATCTGAGGTTAGTGTCCGTACAGACACCGATGATGATGATGATGGTACTGTTGAGGCACAGGTGGGGTTGTCAGAGGACAACACTGTGCCATCATTTGTCATCACCCTCCTAGCCACCCCAAACCTGCACACAGTTACAGTGCCCCTACAAACCCCATCACAAGTGGCCATAGCAGAGGGACAGTTGGCAATTGGTGCTGGTGACCAGGAAAGTGTGTCCATGCCGACTGTGTCAGGTCACAGTCAGCATAGCCAGATGTCTGGCAAGGCACCACATCAGCAGATGTACCGTGGTGCTCATGGCAGGGCCACTGGTCATCATTCCTTTGGCAGAGGCCCCACAACTGGTGCCACCAGGAGCATGTTTCAGGCTGTAATGGAGGCACAGGCATGTATGGAAATGTACACTAGACAGGGCCTGAGGCTGCAGAGGGCTGCTTTCTCATCTGTAAGTTACAACATCCGTGAACTTGCTGCTGCCCTCCGTGAATAGACCGAGGTGATGGATAGATGGTGGGGTGAGATGGTTGGCCTCCTCAACTGTGGTATGTCCGTGAGTGGACACGTGGTAGGAGTGGTGCAATGGCCACATGGATGTAGGCCAGAAACACCAGCAGCTGGTGGTCAACATGGACATGCTAGGATGCCAAGCCACTCCTGTAGTGGCAGTACCAGCCCCAGCACACCATTGGAGGTGCTGTCCACACCACACCACATCAGGCCTTGTGCACGTGGCCCTGGCCAGTCCCAGGTGGGACATGGTTCCAGAAGACATCTGTCATCATCAGGGGAGAGTAGCACCTCAAGGTCTGTACCTACACGTGCCCATGGAACCCCTGTAAGGCACAGTCAGCGTGTCCATGGCTGGAGGCGGTGAACTGCACACCCTGCCAGGTATGGTCTGCAGCTGTCCAGCAACACCTGTATAGGGCAGCCACATGGCAGAACTGTGTGCATGCAAAGCCACACACTATGCAACCACACCTAGGGCAACCCTATACCGACACACACCACATCACGACGCCCCAATCAAAGAACTAAACCCCTCACGCACACACATGGTGACAAATGTATGGACCATACTTGGCCTCTGGTAAACCAGCAACACACCCTGTGCATATGATGATACCTGTGCCACATCCCTGTCATCCATAGCATCGATGCAGGGACAGGCTAATATGGTTCTAATGCACACGGTGACTGTAATAGTATGCTGCAATGTACTGCAGTGTAAGATGTTGTCAGGGGTAATGTGTAAAGCATACATGTCAGATAGTGTAGCCATGCAGCTATGGTGCATTTCAGCTGAAAGTAACACTGATTGATTGTGATATCCATAATGTTATCCATTTGTGTTGTAGGTGTACATGTGTCAGCAGGAGGATGGTCTGCAGTCATATTCCACAAGGGTTATGGCACTGTGGTGACACCATGAACATGACATATCTGGTGTAGAGTTGCAATCATATCACAGGTTTGTATAACAGTTATTGCCTGTGCTACATTGACAGGTGATGTGCTGGAACATATATAATCTGCACCCTTATGTCAACCCATCCACATACACACACACACACACACATTCTTACTTGGCAACACTGTGACTAAACCCCTACCTAGGTATGTAGTGCTAATGAACTGTGTGGCTTTCATTGCACAAAAAAAACCTCATTTAGGGTGAGGTGTGTACCAGGTTACATGTTACATGCAGAACATCCACAGATATGTACAATATGGTAATGGGGGATTTAATGTTTTTATATGGAGAATACATAGTGTGTCATACCATCATATACACATTGACAGACACATAACAGGCAGACACACATCTTAGAGACCTGGGCTTATTGTTGCTAACTAACTAGTCCATGTGTCCAATGTGTTACAGGTAGGCTGCACACAGCACATGTGTAACTGAGCTGTATCCTGTTATCAGTTACCTGTATGGTTGATGGTGACAGTGGTCACCAGAAAGTGGTACGTGGTACATATACTGGGCGTACCATAGTGTAATGACAGTGTATACAGTACCCACACCCCCCAATGGATATTGTACACACTGGAACCCATCATGATATTCTGACATACCCACTATCACACATTACCCATGATGGCAATACAACCCATTGCATATCACAACAGTGGTACAACAGGGATATGCATGTTATGCACATGCCACAGGTATAGTAGGGTGTTACATTGTGATGCTTCACCTATGGGCAGTGACAACACTATCTGTACTACTGTGTGTCAATGTGTACTATAATAGAAGTATGTGGCCTCGAAATGGTGTACCCTACAGATATGCAGACATGCACACATACACACACTTGGCAGACCTCAATGGGTTTCCCATGCCTCCTATTGACCCATTTGTACAACACTGTTGTGCTGGTATTGCAAGGCACATGTAGCTGTTAGGGAGAGGAGTGTAACAGGGTACAGGTTATGTCCAATACAGCAGCAGCCAATCTGACTATAGCAATGGGAGTGGAGGTGGTTGTGAAGGCTATCACGGAATTCCCAACTACAGGTGTTCTAACACACAAACAATGCTATCCTCAGTAATGCACATGTACATGTGTCAATGCTGTGGTGCATTGCTGCAGGTGGTCATAGCTGTGTACCTGGCTATTGTCCATGGAGGGATTGGATGTGTAGGGGGTGTGTGTACATTGGTATCATGCCACCTGCCATGTGCCAGCAGGCAATCTACCAACAGACACCACGTTAATGACTGGCAGGGTGAGAATGACATGCATCAGCCAATCTTCTGGGTGCCTTCTGCACATGGTCACTGAGGTGATCCAGTTGACATGTATGCAACATGAATTACAACACATGGTTAGTGTCTATGATGGAGACCTGTACCCAAGCATGTTCAGTTGACTGTGGTAGTGTAATGTAGGTACCCATGGCATGTGGCCCATACAGGGTGTTATTTCCTATATGTGACAGGTAGTACACAGCTGGCCACACGTCAGTGTCAATCAAGCATAGGTTGTCTGTACGTATCCCAGCTGGATACCTGCCATCTGCACATCTGTAGAGGGACTGACATCACCAGTTTGGTGAGTAGCTATGCAGTAGGATGAATGTGTCAACAGATGGATGTTTGACAACAATATGTATGCCATTACTACATGTTGTAAGCCCTCACTAACATGTGCTGTACAGACGGTACTCTACAGTTACATTCCACGTGTCTGATTATTATCCAGTAGGGGATATATACGGTGACACAGCCCACACACCAGGAACATGACAGTAAGCATCAGAATGCAGCTATGCCCACAGGTGTGCTTGTTGTCAGTAGTAATGTTAGCACTCTACCCTTCCCTGGGACAGCACTGTCAACAGTAGTAATGCCATGCCATGTTACACTACATCCCAGTGTGACAGCACGTACCCTGGGTCGCTACCCCTGCATGTCACACATTCATATGGATAATAGTGCTGTGCAGGTCTCATATACTTGTGTGTCCCAAACATGACACTCAATACCCTTTGCTATTTTAATGACAGCACATAGATGCATGTACTGTACATGGCAGTACATACACATATTACAGATGTCATTTCCCAGGGTTTGACATATCCTTGTATGTTACACAGAGATAGCCTCTGTGTAGACAATATGCCACAGAGCATAGCTGGAGGATTTCTAGATGGTCAGCATAGCCCATCTGTTTTAGGCCTGTGATTCTTATAGTGAGGTATTTCTACTGCCTTCCCAGCTGTCACAGCTGTCTAATGAGGGATGAGTACAGTGGGACAATTACCCCCTTTTTTTCTGGATGTAAAGCCCTCAGTGATGAGGTTTGCCACATAGAAGGATTTCCTTACTGTTGTGGCAATGTGGTTAATGAAGGTGAGACCACTGTCCACCTGTGTCCCTATGTCTGTCAGCCCACTTTCGGTGTTTAGTGTACTGCCACCTATGTGGAAATTCATGGGTACATGGTATTTCCAAAGAGGATAACTATATATTACTTGGCATTAAGCTTGCGCCCATGGCTCTGGCACCAAGCATATGTTTCTGTAAAGCCATGTTGTAGAATATCCATATCATTTGGGGATGCAATAATGGCTCCCAGTTTGCAGTTGTCTGTGAACTTTGTTAGCCAGAGTTCCATAGTGTTGGCCTGTACTTCAGGGAAGTAGATGCTAAACAAGAGCTGTCCCAGGACCAACCCCGAGGTACTCCAATTGTCACTTGTCTGGAACAGGGATTGGACATGGCTACTTTTACAGTCTGGGTTTCATCAGTAAGTCAATTGGGAACCCATTGAGTGATGCAAGGTGTTTATGGCCAGCTTCATAAGTTTAACTATGTCTCTAGAGTGGGGGATGTTGTCAAAGGCCTTGGCCAAGTCCAGATAGGTTGTGTGGACCATCATACCCTCTTCAACAGCTCCAGAGACTGAATCAAAGTCAGTCAGGTTCAGAAGACAAGATCAGCCCTTCATGAGCCCAACCTGTGTGGGATCCAGTGTTTGCTGGTTGCCAATGTCTTTGTTTATAAGTTGCATGATAATGCATTCCATGCCCTTGCAGATCAGGCTCGTCAGACTGATGGGATGGTAGTTCCCGGGATCCAAGGTGGATTCCCCCTTGTGGAGTGTGATAACTGTAGCTGTGTGCCACTCGGTGGGATAGAAGCCTGAGGTGTGGCTATGATTAAACATGGCACTTAGGTGATATGCAAGTTTATTTTGTAGTTCATGTAGTACACAGCCCAGGATGTAATCTGGTCCCATGGATGCTGTATTCCTAGCAGTGGATATGGTGGTTTCTCCCTGTGTGGCCATGATTACTGGAATTTGGTAATTATTTGGTACTGAGATGGGCCCTTTAGGGGGTGAGAGGAGGGTGAATGTGGCACTAAATCTATCTGCCTGGAAATTGGCAAACTCCTTGGAATCAGTATATTTAATGCCATTCTGTTGTAGCTCAGAGCAGTTCTGAGCATTGCCATTTAGATCCTGGACATAACTATAGAATGCCTTGTGGTTGTCTTTGGAATCTATGGCAATTATATTTATGTAACAAGCTGTGGCAGATCTTGAGGGATATCAGCTTCTTACTGAGGCTGATAAGGGAGCAGTTTGCATTTTGGGATTATCCTTTTTTCTGCAACAGTTTTTTCCTTCTGTTGTATAGTTTGTTCATGGCAGTGGAACACAAGATTGGCTTCCTTTTTTGGAGAGCAGTGTCTCGGTTCTATTTGGGATGGCACAATTCATGCACGAGTAGCTGTCCCTATACAGTGCTTTACTGTAGGATTCACCAGTTCCACTTTCATCTCCCATCTGCATGGGTGGCATGAGGTTTGTCACTTCTGACTTGAGTAGCATGGCATTGGCTTTGGAGAGGGCTTTTATGGATGTTTCCCTACTGGCGGGTGGGGATGGGATGTGGATGTCAATGGTGATTACCTTATGGTCAGACCAGACCTATGAGGGGTTGACCACTGGTGTGGAGCATCTTACTCCCATGTTGGTAATGACCAGGTCTAGGATATTGGAGACCCTGGTTGAACAATGGATTAGTTGATCCAGGGGGTTGGAATGTATGACTTCCAGAAACCGCTGGTAAAGGGTGGTGGTACATGAGTTGTTTTCCCAGTTAATGGCAGAGTAGTTGGAATCACCCAGTATTATGGTGTTTGGTTGTATCTTAATATTGTCCAGTATGTTTATAATGGTGCAGTGAGAACCTTGGGCCATGGAGGGGGATCTGTAGCAAGCTACAATTTGGATTGCAGTCTTACCTAGTGTTAATTGCATTTGGAGATTCTCAGATGCACTGTTTTGGAAACTAACATGGAGGTGTGAATGACCTTGGTGAATATGGACGCTCCACCACCTGTAGTGTTGTGGTCTTGGTTTGTTACCCAACATGTGTGATAAGGGTTGCAGCCAGGTATTACAGTTGTGCTCTCTGGAGCATTGAACCAGTTCCCAGTTACTGCACAGATATCGATGTTCCCCATTTGTAGGTGTGCCTCAAGAGAGTGCCTTTTCAGGTTTAGACTTCTAGCATTGAGTCGCATTATCATCAGTTTTGCATGCTTGTATCTGTTACAGTGGTGGTTTTGTCCTTTGAACTTTGCCTAGATAAGGCACTATGGGGGTGCCAAGAGCTGTAGCCAGTAACCTGAATCCCAGGGGCAACAGGTGCAGACCATCTCTGGCAAAGCATTGTGGTTTGAACATCATGTCGTCACAGGCAGACAGATACTGGATCCCCTTTGAATGACATCAGATACTTAGCCACTTGTTGAATTCATTGCTGTGTATATGTATATGTGTGAGTGTTTATATGTCTATATATATATATATATATATATATATATATACACGTATGTATATATGTCCATATATGTATGTCAATATGCATATGTCCATATATGTATGTGGATATGTACATGTGTATATATCTACATAGATATGTGGATATATGTGTACACATATATGTTTATCATATGTCCAGAACATGGAGTAGAGTCCTATCTCAGTACCAATAGTCAAACCCCATAGTGCAAGGGGATGTCATGAATGTATTGTGGGTATATATGTAGACTGTTGCTACTGTCATAGGGGTGTTTTAACAGACATGTTGGGTGTGGGAGGTCACATCTGCTGTAGACATGTGCACCATTGCCTATGAACAGACATCTTAGGGGCAGCATAGTACAGTCCCACTGCTAGCACATGAATGATCCTGTGGACTACAGCAGGGATATGACCACTATATGTGGACAGTCTGGCATTCTGTGATCAGTCCAGAAGTGTACACATGTCCCCTTCATGTGAGACATATGGACCACGTCTCCCAATGTGGATGTTAGTAGCCATGTACATGGGTATATCATGGCAATACTGGGGTACATATGCCCACACAATGTATGCATGCACACACGCCAGTCTGTCCAGACACATAATACCTGGTGGTGCTGAGTTCACATGGCCACATACTACCCAATAGATAATGACATATATCTGTACAGCATACCACTGCTTTGTCATAAATACACAACAGTTATGCTGGCCTGGCTGCAGTATGTCTTGCAAATAACTGGACATAACAGCACACTGGGTATTTACAGTAGGCTGCTAGGCATGTCACAAAGCACAGGGAAAACTACAGGCAGACTGCCACAACACTGGAATACATATTGTATGGAGGAATACACATGTTCCTGCAATTACAGCGGGCTCGACACACAGGTCACATCACAGCATAGCAGACACCTGTGTGAAAATGCATACCCACATCCAATGTCAATGCAGCCACAGCCACATATGATACACAAGCTTAGCACTGGAGCAGCATATAACATCAGACAGAACAGAACAGAGAACAATGGCGTCTACCACAGTCTGTACAGAGCCCATGGTTCGTAAGCGCAATACACATACCGTCGCAAATCATCCTAACTCAGGGGTCTGCAACCTGCAGCTCTGGAGCCACATGTGTCTCTTCAACCCTGCTGTAGTGGCTCCTTGTACCTCTGAGGATTAATGGGCACTCTACTGCACAACACACACACACACACACACACACACACACACACACACACACACACACACACACACACACACACACACACACACACACACACACACACAGATCAAGCAATCCCAACACATGAACACAATTATGGACATATGTTAGGTATTATTCTTATACACTTAGTTATATTATATCTAGTATAACTATATATGAAACTATATATGAAACTGTATATGCTCTGCTATCTTCATTGTAGAAGTCAGATAGCTGTTGTGCCTCCCGATGAATTTAGTTCGGTGGGTGAGGGGTCAGGAATGGTTCTTTGGATAGTGAAGGCTGCAGACCCAAGCCCTACATGCACAGACTACAGTACTGTACACAGAAATATAGAATGTCCAAGTAATGTCCTCAGAAACAGCCCCGACTACACACAACATGTCCAGAAATCTGTTATCTGACTGGCTTGTTATCAGGTATGATGTCAATAAATAATGATGTACAGACCATATGCACCATATATCTGTGGGCTTCATTTGCACAACATGTGTGCACCTCTGCAGTCTAGAGGTCAGTGTATGTAACAGTGCCCATGTAAGTCAGTGCATGGGGAGTATGCACCATAAGTATCCTAGGGTATCATGTGAGGACTACCAGTAGTAAACTGCCTTAAGGTATGCAGATGTACATTACCATACATTTCACCTTGTGAACATTGCTAGCCTACTGCTTACTGCCATCAGTGTGATTGTGATGATTTCAGTTATGCATTGTTATGTGACAGATACCACCCATAGTGTCAATCCAGGTCATGCCTGGGACTGCATGCAGAGTGTATTTAGAGGCTGCTGGGGTATACATCTGCATTACATACTGTGGATTGCTTGTTATGCTGTGGCCAAGTCTGGCTTTCCTGTTGTACTACTTGAAGGCCTTAGCATGGACACCAACAAAAGTGAGGTTTTCGGATTACTGTAATAAATTATCTGTTTGAGTGTTGCATTACTCTGTTTGTATGTATGTCAAAGCATAATCAGCTATATGACATGGCCTATACAAATGTAATAGTACACAACTGAACCTTTCCTATGTTTACAAACCTGTGTGTTGTGTTGCATCCTTTGACTTCTCTGTGGGTATATGTGTCAGGCAACAATTGTCTGTGGTATGGGTGCCTCATACACTGTCCATCGAATAAGGTTGCAACTGTAGGGATACTGGCTGTTCAGTATGGTGTGCACCCTCGGATTATGTATCTTCCTAGACATAACTCTGTGTGTGTATGTGTAGTAATATATATATATATATATATATATATATATATATATATATATATATATATATACACATATATAAGTATCTGCATACATGTGTCTGTGTATATGTATCATAGGACTGTTTATTGCTTACACATTGTACATTCCCTATGGTAGCCAGATTGCACTGCATAATATGTTATCAATACCAGCCTGACATAATACAGGTGGGATGTCTTACTGTTAACATCATGTGGCCATGTAGTGTCAGGTCCTGGTTATGGCATTTGCTAAAGTTGGTTTGTATTGCAGATGGGGATATCAATACATGTAAGACATATGTTGCTTGAGCCCCCTCACCCCCATTAATGGTGCCTGTGTTCATATATGTCTTTATGTTCTCTATTATATCTATAGATATATATCTATCTGTATATACATATCTATATCTATATCTATATATATATATATATATATATATATATACAGATATAGTGATATATATATATATATATATATATATATATATATATATATATATATATATATATAATAGATGTAGATATATATTTATATATATATATATATATATATATATATATATATATATATGTATATATATATATATATATATACATATATATATATATATATATATTGCTGTATATCTCGGCTTGGGTTGGGAGTGCCTTCTGTGTGGAGTCTGCATGTCCTCCCCGCGGTCGAGTTGGCATTCAAAAGACATGCGTTGAATGTGCATGCCTTTGTTGAAGGTTGGGCCTCGGGCTGGCAATGCGACACCATAAAAACCAACTGCCAATCATTAGTGGACCGGAGTTCCGCTGTGGCAACCCCTAACCGGGAAAAGCCGAAAGACAAACAACAACAAAAAATATTTGGCATGTAAAGTGGAACCTGTGTGTTGAGAGACAGCCTTACAAGACTATCTGCAAATATATAGAACTGAGTATATTTTTCTGTATTATTCTGTATTATAGAGCTAAATTGTTGCTTAGATATCTGTTGTCTTACTGTTCTGCAAATATACAGAGATCAGTATGTATTTTTTTGGTTTTATAATTTGCACTCTGATTCCTCACATCTCTGTTGAAACTTTTCTCCACCCCCCCCCCCTCCCTGTTCTTGGTTGTAGTTTAAATTTGGTGGCTTTTGCAGTGCCCCACTGTAGATTTGATCTAGGACACTCCCCAGTCCCATCTCTTTACCGCATTCTATCTAATAAACCCTTTCTGCACTTGAATTTAGTCCTTTTAATTTAATTACATTTTTTCAAACTGTGTGTGGACTAATATTGCTACATACTCAAGTGTGCCAGCTTGCACTGCATGTGAATTGTTTTTACTACTGTTTTTGCTACTTTTCTGAAAAAAAAAATTGTAAGCCTGTTTCCTACCTTTCCTGTAATTAGTGTTCCAGATACAGATTTGCTGTATCCAGGACTATTTGTAAGCTTCTGAGCCCCCCCAAGCCTTTCTGTGTTGGAGGGAAGCCTTCTAGCTTATCAGTGGGAGTGGTAAGCACTAGGTAACCTGTCTACCACATAAGGAGTAGTTCTGGCCCAGGAATTTGTAGTTATTGGCCGTTTGGGCGGTCTTCCATCTCTCTCAACTTTCTGATTTGAAGGCCTGCATTTGCACTTGTTTCTGTCCTGTAACTCCTGGGCCCATCTCATTTGCTCACTCAAAAAAAAAATATATATCGGCTTTTACTGTATTTGTGTTTCTTCCTACTTTATTTTGCTTTTGCGTCATCTTAAAAGTACTCAATTGTATTTATCACTGCTTGGTGTAACTAATTCTAAGCCTTTTAGTTTAAGCACTTGGGCTTCAGACCAGTTGTTTTACATTAAGAAGGTTTGTGGTCTGCACTGTAGTGGCAGAACAGGTAGCTTACATCCTTCTAAGTTGGGAAATGCTGATTGAGGGCTCAGTGTCTGTTATTCTAAAAGTGTATTAATTCTGGTTTAAGCACTTGGGCTTCAGGCCAGTTATTTTACATTAAAAGGGTTCATGGTCTGCACTCTTGTGGGAGGAGAGGCTGGACTCTGCCCTTCTGAGCTGGGAATTTCTGGTTAAAGGCTTATAGTGTTTGCATATTTAAACTGCTTCTTACTGAAATTGGTACACCTTGTTTGCTGTAGCATAGACTAGATCCAGGCCTGCTGAATCTAGCTTTGTTTGTATAACTTGAGCACTAATCCAGGCATTCTTTAAAGTATTCAATTGTATTTATTACTGCTTGGTAGTAACTTGATTAAAGTGTAGCTATCATTCTAAGTCTTTTGGATTAAGCACTTGGGCTTCAGACCAGTTGTTTTACATTAGGAAGGTTTGTGGCCTGCACTGTGGTGGCAGGACAGGTAGCTTACATCCTTCTAAATTGGGAACTGCTGATTGAGGGCTCAGTGTCTGTTATTCTAAAAGTATATTAATTCTAGTTTAAGCACTTGGGCTTCAGGCCAGTTATTTTACATTAAGAAGGTTCGTGGTCTGCACTCTTGTGGGAGGAGAGGCTGGACTCTGCCCTTCTGAGCTGGGAATTTCTGGTTAAAGGCTTATAGTGCCTGCATATTTTAACTGTTTCTTACTGAAATTGGTACACCTTGTTTGCTGTAGCATAGACTAGATCCAGACCTGTTGAATCTAGCTTTGTTTGTATGCTTGTTGCTTGTTTGCTTGTCATTTCCCTGAAACGCTTTCCACCTAAAACGCGGCTTTTCAGCACTTCTGTGGATCCCTAGTGATATCTGCATTGCTTACTGTACTTATTTCCTTGTTTCACTTGAAAGAAAGTTACTGTTTGTCCTTTTTGCATTTAAGTTACATGTAACACATTACATTTAAGATACCTGGCACTTGCTCACTAAAGCAATTATATAAGTCAGCACTAAAAATTTAAAAGCACTACACCCTCACAAACTCCCCTTGAGTACCTTGTTCCCCACTGGCCCTTTTTTCAATTATAAAGGAATTCCCAATACTATTCTAGCATGTCCAAAGGTCAGTTGTCAATCTCCTCTCTGGTCCAGCTGGTGAATCTGGGAATCTTGAGGCAATGTTACAACTGCCTCATGTACACAGACAACCCTCTCCTCCTCCCAACAAATTCCAACACATGTGAGAGATGCAACCATATAGCCATACTGGAGGCAAACCTCTCTCAACTCAGTACTGGCGAAACCAGTCAGGAGGAGAAGGAAACCACACTCACTACAATTCCAGTCTCACATAGACCTACCACGACAGCAAATCAAACACATAAACACACAAAAACATACTAGGAGGCTCTAAATAAAAATTTGCCTAAGCAGCAGAGACCTCCAAAGCAGACACCCAAGCAACCGCTACCCCAAAACAAAACACGTGCAACACATAGCTCACAAAGCCAGTGTGCTGAACAGTCACACCCCTTAAGGCTAAACAACACACCTGATACACTTGTAATAGGTGACTCTATCGTCAGGCACACTGACGTCCCGCTCACCAGGCTGAACAAGGAGAAGGTCACAGTGAGCTGCCTGTCGGGCGCTAGGATCCGGCACATAACACAAGCACTCAGGTCACTCCAAGGCAAGTACAAATATGACTCAGTCATTGTCCATGCTGGTGTGAATGACCTGAGATGTACCTCCCTGGACTACATGAAAAGAGACATAGAGGAGCTCTCTGAGCATGTAGCCCAGGCCGGTATGACCCTGACCTTGAGTAGCATCTTACCCTCACCAAGAATGATGCCACAATATGAAGACAAGATGATCAATTTCAACAATTGGCTTAAGTATTGGTGTCATTCAAAGGGGATCCAATGCCTGTCAGCCTGGGATGACATGCTCGACAAGCCACGATACTTCACTAGGGACGGCTTGCACCTGTCACCCCTGGGCTTTCGGATACTGGCAAAGGCTCTTGCTACCCCATAGTGCCTTTTTAGGCAAGGCTCAAAGACAAACCCACCTCCATAGGTATCACAAGGGATAAGAAACTAAGAGTAATGCTACTCAATGCCAGAAGTCTAAACCTCAAGATGCATGCACTCGAAACTCTCCTTAGCATGGAGAACATCGATATCTGTGCAGTAACAGAAACCTGGTTCAAGGCTCCCGAGAGCACCCCAGCACTACCAGGTTATACCTCATGCCATGCTTTTCGGCCCCAAAACTTGGACCGAACCACAAAAGGAGGAGTATCAATATTCGTCAAAGATACCCACACCTCCAGGTTGGTGGCACAGCACGAAGCATCAGAGACTATCCATGTGCAACTAACAGTGGGTAAAACTGCCTTCCAGTTTATAGCCTGCTACAGACCACCCTCCCAAACCCAGGAACCCCACTCGGCCTTCCTGAGAACACTGGAAAATATGAAGGTCTCTCCAAACACCATTATATTGGGCAACTTCAACTACCCAAACATAGACTGGGAGCATTACTCTAGCTCCAACAACCTAGCCCAAAGTTTCCTAGAATTTATAAACTCAAATGCTATGGAACAACTTGTTACCACTCCCACAAGAGGGGAAAACATACCGGACCTGATCATCACCAACATGGGGACTCTATACGCCAGACCAGATGTGTATCCCCCACTGGTAAGATCAGACCATAAACTAATCTCACTGGATATTCACATCCCGACTCCACCCCCTGCCCAGAAAACCACAGTGAAAAACTTCTCTAAAGCAAATTTCACACTCCTCAAAACCGAGGTGGAATCCTTCAAAGCCCCCGGGCCTGTGGAAAATATGGCCCAGACCGCAGAATCCTTTATAAACGCATTCTATTAACACCTTCAGGAATGCATGGATCATGCAATCCCAAATAAAACCAAGACCCAATCCTCCAAAGGCAGACGTCCTGTCTGTTGGACCCCAGCCATAAACAAACTATACAATAGAAGGAGGAAGCCACTACATGAAAGAGCAAAATCCCAAAATTGGAAGGCATCTCTGATCAGTATTAGCAAAAAACTACGGGCACTCATAAAATCGTCTAAGGCCAGCTTAGAGAAAAATTGCACAGGACACTAAGGATAATCACAAGGCTTTCTTTAGTTATGTTAGGAACCTGGGTGGGAATTCCCAGATATGCTCAGAATTAGTCAAAAATGACAAAAAATACACTGAACCCACAGACATTGCCAACATCCTAGCTGACAGGTTCAGTGCAAACTTCCCTCCCCACCAAAAGGGCAAATATCTATCCCAGCAGAGTGCTGCCCCCCTGACATCTCAGATGCTCAGGTAAGAGCTGCCCTCTCCAAAGCAAAAAACACAGCATCAATGGGACCAGAAGGTGTCCTGGGCTGCGTCCTACATGAACTCCAAGAAGAGCTAAACCCAAACATAAAACTACTGTTCAATCTCAGCCTTACTACAGGATATGTACCCAAAGAGTGGCGTAGAGCAACAGTGGTCCCTCTCCACAAAGGTGGTGCCTCAACGGATCCTGGAAACTATCGCCCCATAAGCCTGACTAGCTTGGTCTGCAAAGCTATGGAAAAGATCATCATGGACCTCATAAATAAAGATATTGGGGACCTACAGACACTGGATCCTACCCAGTTCGGCTTTGTTAAGGGCAGATCCTGCCTCTTAAACCTGGTTGATTTCTTTGAAACAGTCACCAAGGCCATTGACGAGGGGAAGGTGGTCCACACAGCCTGCCTGGACCTCGCAAAAGCCTTCGATACAATACCCCACTCGGGCATTATAGATAAGCTCACCAGCTTAAATATAAACCCCTATGTCACTAGATGGGTTGCAAACTGGCTCAAGGACAGAACCCACATGGTTAGAATTGCTGGAGCCATGTCAGACTCCAAACCAGTTACAAGTGGCGTCCCACAAGGCTCAGTCCTCGGACCTCTCTTGTTCGGTATATATTTCTCGGAGGTACAGGCCAACACGGAAGGACTGTGGCTGACCAAGTTCGCAGATGACTGCAAACTGGGCGCCATAATCAACTCTCCAGCCTACACAAGCATCCTCCAAAAGGGCCTCATAGAAACAGACAACTGGTGCCAGAGCCATGGCCTCAAGCTAAATGTCAAAAAGTGTATAGTCATCCTCTTTGGCAAAAACAAAGTGCCCACAAATTACCACATAGGTGGTAATCCATTAAGTACAGAAGAAGTAATTAGGGACCAGGGGACCCAAGCTGATAGCAATCTCTCATTTGACAATCACGTGGCCAAAGTGGTTAGAAAAACATTTTATATAGCCCACCTAATCATGAAGGGATTCACATCTAGATCAGGGGAGGTCATCGTGACTCTTTACTCATCCCTCATCAGGCCCATAATTGAGTACAATGCCCCTTTTGGGATGTACCTTACCAGACACCTGCAGCAACTTAAAAGATCCCAAAAGGACCTCACCAAGAGGATCAAAGGGCTCAAACAGATGCCTTATGCTGCCTGGTTAAAGAAACTCCAGCTCTACTCAGTGGCATACCGCCTGCTCAGAGGCGATCTGTGCCTGACGTATAAAGCCATGTCCAACCCGGAATTAATGGACATGCTGCACCTCAGAAAATCCAAATTCCATCGAGCTACTCGCTCAAGAGACTTGAACCTCATCACTGAAATAAATAGGACATGCTGGAGGGACAGTTTCATAACCCAGAGGCTCCCTTCACTCTGGAATAAAATCCCAGTCCAGGTTAGGCAGAGTCCCTCATTGACTCTCTTCAAGAGGAATCTTGATGAGTGGATGGGAGATCGTAGGTTTACCCTGGGTATCACTTCTGTTTCACTGTTAGACAGAGGCACACTATACTAACCTCGAAAAAGGGCATAGCAAAATTAATTTAAAATGGGTTATAAATGCCCTAGGGCAGATAGCCTAGTATGAACCTATGAACCTACATATATATATATATATATATATATATATATATATATATATATATATAAATATGTAGACATATGTATAGATGTATGCATGGAGAGAGAGAGAGGTATATATATCGATTTAGTTTTACACATATATATATATATATATATATATATATGTATATATATATATATATATATATATATATATATATATATATATATATATATATATATATATATATATATATATATATATATATACATATATATATATATATATATATATATATATATATATATATATATATATGTAGACATATGTATAGATGTATGCATGGAGAGAGAGAGGTATATATATCAATTTAGTTTATATATATATATATATATATATATATATATATATATATATATATACACACACACACACACACACACACACACACACACACACACACATATATCTAGATGTTAAAGTACATTTTTTGTACTGTTGAATGATTGTGCTGGCTGATATGTTTCTGAAAACATCAGATTTATGTATATCTGTCATGGCTTAGTAGTAGTTCACGTTGTCTATGATTTGCAGGGTCCTGGGCTTGAGTTTTGCAGAGGCTGTTTATTTTGTTGCTGGGCAGAACACCGGACATTGGATACAGAGTGATTAAGGCACTTTAAAGCAGTTGTAAGCAGGTTTGTGTGGAGCTAAGTGCTGCTAACTTCTGGTTACAGTGTCTTACACTCAGTTAGCTTCTATATTGCTTAACTTGTGTGGGCAGTGCTTACCCCAACACAAACCCGCTTACAACTGCTCAAAAGTGCCTTTATCACTCTGTATCCAATGGGCCGTGTTCTGCCCAGCAACAAAATAAACAGCTCCTGTAAGGTTCAAACCCAGGACCCAGTACACCATAGACAAAGTGATTTACCACTAAATCATGCCAGATACAAATAAATCTGATGTTTTCAGAAACATATCATCCAGTCCAGTTATGCAACAGTACAGAGAAGGATTTACCAACATCTAGATGTATGTGTGTGTAAATATATTAATATCTAAACAGATACGACATATCTATATATATATATATATATATATATATATACATATATATATATATATATATATATATATATATATATATATATTAATATATATGAACATATATATATGCAAATACCTACATCGACACATATATGTGTCTACACCTATGTCTACATATGCACAGCAAGTTACATATGTGTACGCAGATATATATCTATGTAGGTATATACGGACATAGTTTTATATACACACACACACACACACACATATATAGATATATATATATATATATATATATATATATATAGATATATATGCGTGTGTGTGTGTATATATGGCCATACATCTTTAGATAGCAATGGCAGATTAACAAACACATGTATGTCCACATGCACCGTTAATGGGGTTGAGAGGCCCCACACACTATACGTCTTGTATGAATAGGCATCCCCTCTCAGCCAAACATGTCCAGCCTGCAATACACTACCAAGTGTTGCAGATCCCATAATCAGGACCTGACACAACATGGGCACAAGATGTTAACAGTACTACATCCCACCTGTATGATGTCAGGCTGGTATTGGTAACATATCATGCAGTACAGTCTGCCTCTCATAGGAAATGTAATATGTGGAAGCCATCAACATCCCCAGGATACAGATATACAGACACAGGTATGCAGATATATATATATATATATATATATATATATATGGTTCCACTTGAAATGATCGAATTACCACATTATCAAACTGCAGAACGTCGAGACCACAAAGTCAGATATTCCAAATATCGAAAATACATATGATCGACACTCACAATATCGAATACAAAAGATCGACACCCACAATATCGAATCTAGACCCAAAAACAGAGCAAATTGATAAACACCACAAATTAAAACTAGTCATTCATCATAACATCATAGTAAACCGACGATAACACAAACTTCCCTTACGCCCTATGACGTAGTGATATTTCCAACCAGTATCCTCAAAGTCCCGATGCAAAGTGAATTATTTACATTATAAGTATTCTGTGATATGAAATAAATAAGTGCACTCCAAACCAAATGAAAACTAGGTAAATCCCCACAAGCACAGAAGCATATCATAGACTAGACTATTCTCTATCTGTTAAACCTAGCACTTGCTCCTACAGTACTTATTACCTTGATACAGCACTCTTGTCATAAATAGTACCCCAAAAAGGCAAACCCCCAATTCTCGGTCACCCACATCCCCCGGAATCTCTTTTAAAGTTTTTTTTGTCTATTCCTTCTAGCATGTCGAGGGATCAGTTGCTAGTGTCCTCTCCTGCTCAGCTGGTGAACCTGGGAATATTGAGGCAATGTTACAATTGCCTCATGTACACAGACAACCCTCTCCTCCTCCTCCCACAAAACACAAATACATGCGAGAGATGCAACTATATGGCCAAACTGGAGGTTGAGCTCTCTCAACATAGGACTGGCAAGACCAGTCAGGAGGAGAAGGTAACCACACACACTATAGACCCAGTCTCACAAAGTACCATCACAACCTCAAATCATATACATAAACACACAAAGACATACTCGGAGGCTCTGATCAAAAATCTACCAAAACAGCAGAGGCCACCAAAGCAGACACCCAAACAACCACCACCTCAGAACACAACACCTGCAACACATAGACCTCACAGTCAGAGTGTCAAACAGTCACAGCCCTTAAGGCCAAACACAATGCCAGACACACTAGTCAATTGGTGACTCCATAGTCAGACACACTGACGTCCCGCTCACCAGACTGAGTAAGGAGAGAGTTACAGTAAGCTGCCTGTCGGGCGCTAGAATCCGCCACATAACGCAAGCACTCAGGTCTCTCAACAGCAGGTACAAATACGACTCAGTCATTGTCCACGCTGGTGTAAACAACCTGAGACGTACCTCCTTGGACTACATGAAAAGAGACATTGAGGAGCTCTCTGATTATGTAGCCCAGGCAGGTATGACCCTGACCTTGAGCAGTATCCTACCTTCACCAAGAATGATGCCACAATACAGAGATAAGATGATCAGCTTTAACAATTGGCTTAAACTCTGGTGTCATTCAAAGGGGATCCAATGTCTGTCTGCCTGGGATGACATGCTGGACAAGCCACGCTGCTTCGCAAGGGACGGCTTGCACCTGTCACCCCTGGGATTCCGGATATTGGCAAAGGCTCTTGCCACCCCCATAGTGCCTTTTTTAGGCAAGGCTCAAATTCTAAACCTACCACCCTAGAACACAAAAAAGGAAAAAAAACAAGGGTAATGCTGCTCAATGCCAGAAGTCTAAATCTCAAAATGCACGCACAAGAGGCCCTTCTCAGTATGGAGAACATCGATGTCTGTGCTGTGACAGAAACCTGGTTCAAGGCTCCTGAGAGCACCCCAGCACTATCAGGTTTTACCTCATATCATGCGTTCCGGCCCCAAAATCCAGACAATACCAAGAAAGGAGGGGGGGTATCCATATTCATCAAGGACACCCACACCTCAAGACTGGTGGCAACGCACGATGCATCAGAGACCATCCAGGTGCAATTAACCATAGGCAAGACTGCTCTGCAAATTGTAGCATGTTACAGGCCACCCTCACAAACTCAGGAACCTCACATGGCCTTCCTGAAAACACTGGACGGGATAAATGTATCACCAAACACCATCATACTAGGTGACTTCAATTACCCTAATATAGACTGGGAACACTACTCAAGCCCAAACACCCTAGCCCAAAAGTTCCTGGAATTCATAAACTCAAATGCCATGGAACAACTAGTCACCATCCCCACAAGAGGAGAAAACATACTTGATCTCATCATCACGAACATGGGAGCACAATGTTCAACACCAGAAGTATACCCCTCACTGGTGAGATCAGATCACAAACTAATTTTGCTGGAGGTCCTCATCCCACCCCCACCTGAAATAAAAAAGACCACAGTAAAGAACTTCTCGATAGCCGACTTCACACTTCTAAAGACTAGTGTGGTCTCCTTTAAGGCCCCCCGAGCCGGCGGAAAACAGTACTCAAGCCGCTGAATCACTTACAAATGCCTTCTACCAGCACCTGCAGGACTGCATGGATAAGGCAATCCCAAGCAAAACAAAGACTCTTTGTACCAAAGGCAAGCGTCCAATCTGGTGGACCCCAGCCATAAACAAACTCTACAACAAAAGGAGGAAGCTACTACAAGATAGAGCAAAATCCTTAAAAGGTAAGACACCTTTGATCACTATAAGTAAAAAGCTAAGAGCTCTCATAAAATCATCCAAAGCAAATTTTGAGAGAAAAATAGCTAAAGACTCAAAAGACAATCATAAGGCCTTCTTTAGCTATGTTAGAAACCTGGGAGGAAACTCCCAGATATGCTCAGAACTAGTTCAAAATGATGTGAAGATTACTGATCCTACAGACATTGCCAACATACTGGCTGACAGGTTCAGTGCAAACTTCCCCCTCCCCAAAAGGAGAGATATCTATACCAACGATTGCAGCCCCCAAACATCTCTAACGCCCAAGTGAGAACTGCTCTCTCAAAGCAAAAACACAGCATCCATGGGACCTGATGGTGTCCCCGGCTGTGTGCTCCACGAACTCAACGAGGAATTAAACCCACAGCTAGGACAGCTGTTTAATCATAGTCTCACCTCTGGATACGTACCCAGGGAGTGGCGCACTGCAACTGTGGTCCCACTTCACAAAGGCGGTGCCTCCACTGACCCTGGAAATTACCGGCCCATTAGCTTGACAAGCCTTATCTGCAAAGTCATGGAGAGGATCATAATGGACCTCATAAATAAAGACAGGGAATTTGCAGACTTTGGATCCAACCCAGTTTGGCTTTGTCAAAGGCAGATCATGCCTTTTAAACTTGGTTGACTTTTTCGAAACAGTCACCAAAGCCATTGATGAGGGAAAGGCAGTCCATACAGCCTACCTCGATCTGGCGAAGGCCTTCGATACAATACCCCACTCGGGTATCATTGAAAAACTCATCAGCTTAACCCATACATCACAAGATGGGTTGCAAACTGGCTGAGTGACAGAACCCACAGGGTCAGAGTTGCTGGCGCCATGTCAGACTCAAAGCCTGTCACAAGTGGTGTCCCACAGGGCTCAGTCCTGGGCCCACTCTTGTTTGGCATCTACTTTTCCGAAGTACAAGCAAACACAGGAGGGTTATGGCTGACAAAGTTTGCAGATGACTGCAAACTGGGCGCCATAGTCGAAAACACATCTGACACAGATATCCTTCAGAAGGGTCTCACAGAAACGGATAACTGGTGCCAGAGCCATGGCCTAAAGTTAAATGCCAAAAAATGTATAGTCATACCCTTCGGGAAAAACAAGGTTACCCCTAGCTACCATATAGGAGGCAACCCACTGAGCACAGAAGAAGTTATCAGGGACCTGGGGACCCAGGTTGACAGTAGCCTGTCATTCGACACCCATGTAGCTAAAGTAGTTAGGAAGACCTTCTACATTTCCCACCTTATCATGAAGGGATTCACATCTAGATCAAGGGAGATCATAGTCTCCCTATACTCATCACTCATCAGACCAATGATTGAGTACAATGCCCCATTCGGAATGCATCTGACCCGACACTTGCAGCAGCTGGAGAGGCCACAAAAGTTCCTCACCAAAAGGTATGCTGCCCGACTGAAAGAACTCCAGCTCTATTCAGTCGCTTACGGCTTGCTCAGAGGTGACCTTTGCCTGACATACAAGGCCATGTCAAACCCAGATTTGATGAATATGCTTCACCTCAAAAAATCTAGATCCATCAGAGCCACAAGGGCGGGAGACTTAAACCTCGACACGGATATTAATAGGACGTGCTGGAGGGATAGATTCATCACCCAAAGACTCCCTATGCTGTGGAACAAAATCCCGGTATATGTGAGGCAGTGCACCTCGCTGGCCTTGTTCAAGAGAAATCTCGACCAATGGATGGGAGATCGCAGATATACCCCAGGGATTACCTCAGTGTCACTACTAGACAGAGGCACAGCAAAATAATGGGTATAGTTCCCCATACTAAAGGGGTGGCGTAAGCCACAAAACTATGGGCTAGGCTTGTAAATGCCCTCGGGCAGATAGCCTAGTATGAACCTATGAAAGACCAAACTAGCATTTCAACGAGCAATATTTACAGTGATGTGAGATCAAAGCTTCAGCAAACTTGCAATAGCCTTTAAAAAGTTGATAGTATCGTAACTTGTCCTACTTTATAAAACTCTTTCAAACTGATTTTCACATAAAACAAATTTCCTTCTTTTAGGCGACAGTGGACATCCAGCTGCCATGCGAACACGTAACTCTTCAATCCTATTTAGTTCCCTGGCCAATGCTGACATCAAAACTGCTAAATCAGTAGCATGAGCCCCCAACATACACTTCAGTCGGTGATGCCATCCTTCTATACTGTTTTGTGCACATGGCAAGTATTGCACATTAAGCTGGGAAACATTCCAAAACTCTTTAGGAAATAACAGTGGAAATCTAACAAATGCTGCAGTTCTAGTGGAAAATTTCCTCGGTTTACCTAATAAATACCAGTCAGTGAAGTATCTCAACAAAGGTGGCCCCTCTTCAGGGAAAGACTGCTTTAGTACATTAAATGCAGGTATAACATAATCTTCTGGTAAAAATGACAATGCTATGAAGCACTTCACAACAGTTTGGAAATCTTGACACCTATTATATAATGGAGCTAAGTCAAGATGTTGCAGTTTGCGCCACATATTTTGACTGAAGTGAAAAAGACAACCCTTAGGTACAATTCCATTTAAATTCAATCTTAATTTTTTTATAGTGGCAATCTAAAAGTCGCATATCACAAATCTCACACTAGTCACAAAGTTTTCAGCCATCAAGGATAACACAAAATGCCACATGACATTATAGCTTTTCCAAGACATTTTGCTCATTAAGCAGTATAACAAAGGTACTGCCCTTGTTTAACACCCATACTTCACAAATCCATGTAAGCTGTACAATTGATGGCAAATTACTCCTCTGTAAAAGAAAATACCATCCATCAGCCATATTGTACAGCAGCCCAAATCATACAGATTAACAGTGGTAATTACCAACACAATCACATCAGTAGACTTATCTATAACATGTTTACTAACAAACGTTCCATCTTTCAAAGAAAAGTCAGACACATCCACATTTCCAAGCATTGTTGTTCTGTTAATTGACCCCCCTAGACTGCTTCCTATGAAGTCTACCTACTTGTTGCAGTAAAGCTTTTCTGTTAGGTAAATTAGAAACTGTCTCTAAACTGCTCGAAGATGTGACATCATCAACAACAAAACAAGGAGTGTCTCAGGACAAAATAGCCTTTTGCTTTAGCTCAGCACACATAATATACCTTTGCACTTCAGACGGATCACCAGTATGACTATGTGCAGAAGTTTTACACAATTTCTCACCATCAGACATAGACAACGTTATACAACATCCTTTACATTTACTGCCTAGTTTCTGTTTACAACACCAGTAGCTTTTAACATTCAAAGTCCGCTTTAAGTTGTACATGAATTCATCGATAATTAGGACATCCTTACCCTTTTGTGACTTTGTTAATGGATAAAGATTTCCTACTACTCCAGGGCAGAAGTTTGTGTTCTCCACCATGTTCAAAAGCTAAGATCTGTCTCTTAAAGTGACAGGTCCTGTTAAATATCTTACCACGTTTTAAATGAAGACGATAGTTGGAAATACAACAGTGTAGTCACTTTTCTGCTGCAGATTCGATATTCTGCTACTTGATGTTTTCAATTTGTGATATTTAGACGTTGTGGTCCCGACGTTCTGCAGTTCGATCATGTGGTAATTCAATCATTTCAAGTGAAACCATATATATATATATATATATATATATATATATATATATATATATATATACATGTAACTACACATACACAGGCAGATATATGTACAGTAAGATACATATTAGAAGGTGCACACAATATGGAACAGCCACTATGCCAACAGTTAACACCTGAACAACTGGACACTGTGTGGGCCACCCTTACAAATGACAATCATTGCCTGCAACATATACCTACAGAGAAGTTATAGGAAAAACACCACACACAGGTTTGCAGAAATGGAAAGCCTTTACGTGTGTACTATTACAGTTCTATATGCCATGTCATATAGCTGCTCAGACACTGGCAACCATATAAGCAGAGTAATGCAACTGTGAAACAGTTACGCTAATACAGTAGTCTGGAAAGGTTCACAGCTGTTGCTATCCAGGCCAAGCCCTTCAAATTGTACAATAGTGAAGACAGACTGGGCCACATGATACTAAACAATCAACAGTATGTAATGCAGGTGTATAGTTCAGCAACCTCTATCTACCCTCTGTACAAACTCAGCAGGTGGAAAAGACGTCATGTGACCAAATGGGTTGTAACTGTTACATAACAAGGCATAACTGACACCATCATGAGCACACCAACAAATAGAATAGTCTATATGGCAGGAGGCAGTAGGCTTGCATTAACCCAATTCATGTAAGTAATGTAAATATAGGTGAAGTATATGGTACTGTACATCCAGATACCTTAAGGCAGCTCACCCCTGATACCCCCACATTTTGTAACAGCCTAGGTCATTTATGGTGCTCCCCCCAGATTCAATAATACAGGGCCATATACCACTGTTACATACACTGGCCTCTGGAGTGCATAAGGGCACACATGTATTGTGTAGGTGACGCCTACACATATATGGCCCCAGCCCCACCGTATGTGTGGGGGATACAACAGCAGTGGACTGATGGCAGCAGTTGCAGTGTGATATACTCACAGCCCACTACAGAACAACCCCCAACAGCATGACATATGTGCAAAGCTTGGTATGTGGATGGAGGACAGAGGCTGGAACACAGGCACATGTGTGGGGAACAGTTGCCATACACTAAGCAAGTTGCTGGTGTTACAGGATAGTCTGCAACATACCCTTAGTCGGGGAATTGAGGTTAGAAACAGAAATGGATGTAGCCATGTACTGATAGCACTCAACACATGCACTGCCAGTGTAAAATTTGATACAGAACCTGTGTGGTGGACAGACAAAACATGATAGGCATACCTCTGTCCAGCAAGAGGATAGGCCCACAGTTGTGAGCTATGCAGACAGATTGCATTCCAAGGTAAACTAGTATGTACACACACACCTAACACCAGTACTATACAAAGCATAACACAACTCTACTCACAGTCTGCCTGTAGTTCCTGATCCTCCTACAAATATGTGGCTGCCCTGAGTGTGCCGATTCTCCTGTAAGAGGTATTGCTACCTGCTGTCTGTAACACTGATGCCCACACACAGGAAGGATGTCCACCACACAGGAAATGTAAAGGGACCACACCCACATGATGTGTAATCATATATATATATATATATATATATATATATATATATATATATATATATATATATATATATATATATATATATATATATATATATATATATGGATCTCTGGATAAGTATATGTACATATATTTCCACTATATGTCCTGGACATGGAGTGTAGCCCTACCCCAGCCCCTATAGTCCCAAAGTCGTAGTGCAAGGTGATGTCAGGTATGTATTGCAGCTATATTAGTAGACTATTGCTATAGTTATTGGGATTGTCTTTACAAAAATGGTGTGTGTGGGAGGTCACATCTGCTTATAACATGTGTGTCATTGGCTACTGACAGACATCATAAGGACATCATTGTAAAGTACCACTGCTAGCACATAATGCCCCTGTGGACTGCAGCAGAGATATTGGCCAATATATGTGGAAATTCTGACACACTCTGTACAGTGCAGAGTTATACACATAAGCCCTTAGTGCAAAGCATGTGTACCATGTCTGACAATATGGATGTAGACAGCCATGTAGATGGGTATAACACATAACAACTGGTATACATTTGTCACCATAGGTTATGCATTCACACACCCCTGTCTGGCCTGACACATAATGACCGCTGGTACAGCGGTGCCATGGCCACATACTACCCACTAGATATTGACATACATCTGTACAGCATCCCACTACTCTGTCTGACATACATGACTTTTAAGGGAGGCCCGGCAGCAGTACATCTGACAAGTATCTGCACATGACATCTCACTGGGTAAGTACACTAAGCTGCTAGGCATGTAACAATGCACTGTGCAGGCTACAGGCAGACTGGCTGAACACTGGCCTACATCTCCTATGGGGGAATGCACATGTACCTGCATATATAGCATGCTCAACAGGCATGTCACAGCACAGGGTAAGATACACCTGTGTGAAAGTGCATGACCACAACCAATGTGAACACAGCCACAGCCACATATGGTAAGCTAGCATAATATTACAATATATGGACTACCTGTTCTACACCATCCTCATATGTGCCAGTCACAGACTGACCCTACATATACTGGGCTGCTACAAAGTGTGGTCTGATGGCTGTCTGTAGTATGGGACATGTGTGCGTATGGCCCTACAAACATGTACGCCAATATGGTACCATACAGTGGAGCAGCATGTATTATGAGATAGGAGGGTAACTAGAACAATGACATCTACCACAATCTGTACACAGGCTAAAGTACATATTAACAATACACACACTGTCAACATTCACCATAAGTACACAGACCTCAGTACTGTACAAACATCCACAGAATGCCTAGGTTATGTCATGATATATAACCCCTACTGTACATAACATGTGTAGCAGTCTGATATATTACTGGCTTGTTATCAGATACAATGACACTAATTATGGTGTACAGCACATATGCACCACTTCATGCACGACATATGTACAAAGGTTGTCAGAGGTGTGGTTAGAAGCACATACACAGGGCCAATATTGACATGTTGCTGTGATAACCTCATACATTTACTGTTGTAACAGGGTTTGTTGCAACATATGTCCTATGAGGGATATGAAGTCAGTAACTGTCACAGCTTTCACCATCTACAGACTGCAATCCTCACACTACCTTCTGCAGTCCACAGATAGTTGCTCCATGGATAACACATGAAACCAAAGGCACAACACTGCCCATTCTGCAGATGACCCCACAGATGGGGATTCCTCATAAACATGGAACTGTCATGACAGATATTGAGACATGTAGGACAGCCATATCCACACACACACTGTTAAACCAACATTACTCCAAATGCAGTATAGCAGCACTTACAGTCTGTAGTCAGGTTAGGCACATCCCCTCCTGTTTATTGCCCTGTTTCCACAGTGTATGTTGTTAGAGGTAAATCCCCAATCCGTCTGAGATGTTGTTTACCAAACAACAGATCTAGTTCCTGCTCACAGTGAATGAAAAGGGCCAACACCACCATGATGTTCCTCGATATTGGAGTGTGTTTCCATGCAACTGGCTATGGGAATGTTACCACAGCTGTTCCACATGCAATCAGCTAGGGGAGGGCTGCAATTCATGCAGAGGCCATCAACTGATCATGAGCATCACTTAAAATACATACGCTGCTGCCTAAGTGAAGCAGGTGTAGGTCTCTACATCAATCAGAGAGGGAGTGGGAGAGGCAGACAGAGGCAAAGACGTGTCAGGGAGGGGGTGGGAGAGTAAAACTGAAGCATGTTTGTGTCACACACCTACCAACACAGGGTATCAAACCACTGATGACTATGTAGTGCTGTCACAGTTCTATGCAGTTATTGGATGCGCCACATGGATTAGCTATTATGGAGCACTCAGAACATATATGTGATGGTGAGTGACATCTGTAACAGGGATACGGTATCTATACAGTAGGTGACATACACGTGCCTGCTCACATGAACAGGTGCCAGCATCAACACAGCCACACTCTCACAGGGACGCACACACAATGACACACTTGGCAGGGCCAGGAGTACAACTCATCAGTAGTGGGATTGCCATAACACATCACTGTGCAGGTATCACATGCACCACACGGGTCACACGAAGGTTGTATGGGCAAAAGGAATGAGGAGGTGTCTGACATCAGACAGCATGCTTCAGTATGCCTATGGGGGTTGTAGTGAGTGTGGATGTGAACATACTCACCATACAACAAACACACAGGGTGCCAGTACTGACATGCATGGGTGCATGTCTGCATGGGTGTGTGGTGGTTGACTGTGCCAGCAGGCTATACAAGGGTAGGCGATGGGTATACCTTGGCATCAGGTCACATGACATTGGTCTGCATTGTGGCTCAGGGCTGTAGTTTCTGTATTTGCCCACACAGGTGGGTATTGTATCCCCCATCCAGTCACCTGGGTGACTATTGTGTGTGGCCAATGCTGTGCATCGCTTGCCATGTATGTGTTCCTTAACCCATGACATGGATAGAGTCTGGAATGGGCACATCACCCACATGCATGTACAGTGACATGTGGAACTGTACCTGGGGTGTCTGGCCCATGTTGTGAACACAGATTATCATCAGATGTGCCAGTCTTGCCTGTGGTGGGAACTGGTAATGGGCAGCAGGGTTACCCTGCTCCTACACTGATAGCATGATAACAGCATTCCCTGGTGACAGTGGCATCTGTCCATACAGTACATGTTGTCAGGCATGGTATGTCCATTGTGGGTCACATTAATGGCACCACAGGTGGTGCAGGTGTCCATTGGAGGACATGGGGGGGGGGTGCACTGTCTGCATGTATGTGCATATTGGACAGATGGACAGGGTGACATACCCTCTGTGGCCCACTGCAATCACTCTATAGTTACTATCAGTGGCCAATATGCAGTGTACTAACCAAATATTGGCTGTCGCCTAAGCATGTATGTGTGTATGAGACATGGGTTGAGAGTATGCTCTGGGTAATACTGGGGTTGCTAACTGTGATTGCCTGGCCTTGATGTCACATGTATGGATATGGCTTTGCACCAAAGCCTCTCAGCTATTTAACATCTGTTATCCCTGTACGGTGGACATTATGATATATAGTAGGGCTACCATATAAGAAATATGCAAAACCCACTCCACATTGGCCACACACACACACACACCTGTCATGTGTGGGAGTAGAAACCCTACCTTATTTATTATACTATAGCACTATGTGCGCACACACAACCACACACACACACACACACACACACACACACACACACACACACACACCTGTCATGTCTGGGAGTAGAACCCCTACCTAACTAGTTTACTACACTACAGCACTACACAGTTATAGTACACACCACGGACATTACTGGAGTACTTCTTCTCCAAAGGTGTATTTCACAATGAATGACATCAGCAGGATTGCCAAAGTAGGGTATTTGAAATGTACTGCGAGTGACTAGCCTAAAATGCATTACTCCCTACATAGACAGTGACACACACACAAAACAGCCACAACCAGCAGGTCTATATCACACTACAGCGTGGAGCTGTTATAGGACACACCACAGGGATTACCAGAGAACTTCTTCCCCAAAGGTGTATTTCACAATGAATGACATCAGCAGGATTGCCAAAGTAGGCCATTTGAAATGTACTGAGTGTGACTAGCCTATAATGCATTTCTCCATATACAGACATTGAAACACACACAAAACATCCAGAGCTGCCATGATTGGGGCTGGAACCTTACCACAGTTTTAAATCACACTACAGCAGTACGCAGTTACAATACGTGCTACAGAGATTACTGGGCTTCAACTTTCCCAGATGTGTATCTCTAGGTGGGTGACATCAGCAGCCTTGCCAAAGCTGAGTATATGAATTGTAAGGAGTGTGAGTACTCTAAAAAGCATTGCTCTTTACACATACAGGCACACACTTGCCATTTCTGGGATTAGAATTCCTACCTAACTACTTTATCACATTACAGCAGTACACAGTTACAGGACGCACTACAGAGATTACTGGGCTACAACCTTCACAGAGGTGTATTTCTAGGTGAGTGACATAAGCAGCCTTGCCAAAGTTGAGTATATGAATTGTAAGGAGTGTGAGTACCCTAAAAAGTATTGTGCTCTACACAGCCAGAGACAACAGACATGCACACACAGACTCACACACACAGTTGCCAAGTCTAGGGTTAAAACTCCTACCTAACTACTTTATCACACCACAGCAATACATAGTTGCAGGACATGCTATAGAGATAACTGGGCTGCAACCTTCCCAGAGGTGTATTTCTAGGGGGAGGTGACATCAGCAGCCTTGCCAAAGTTGAGTACACAAATTGTAAGGAGTGTGAGTAGCCTAAAAAGCATTGCTCTCTACACAGTCAGAGACAGACAGACATGCACACAAACACACACACAGTTGCTAAGGCTGGGGTTAGAACTCCTACCTAGCTAGTTTATCACACTACAGCAGTATGCAGTTAAGGGATGGGCCACGGAAATTACTGGGCTACAACTCTCCCAAAGGTGTATTTCACATTGGATGACCTCAGCAGGCTTGTCATAGTAGGGCTATGGGGAGGTCGGTGTGTGCATGGGCCATAACCCATTCATCTAGGGGTTGACACGCCACATGCGGGCACACACGGGGTCATATGTCACAGGTACGTGTATACAGCTGCTAGATGACTACTTCCTTGTGCAGTCATGTTGCACAGCTGGCACATGCACCACATATTCTGTAAGGCTGACAGATACTAGTGGCTAGTGTCTGTAGTGAGTGACATCTACACCTCATGTGTTTGTGGCCCTTTGGCTGTGTGCTGGGTGGGACAGGCCTGGATGGCTCCTTGTCATGGTCACCCTCTTCCACATATGTATGTCTGTCTACCTTTGGCTTATTATAGTGTGTTGTCCTTTCATATATGTCTGCATTCCTATCCACTGTGTGTGCAAGGCATGAGTGGTACATACTGACAAGTGTCTGAACTAACAACTGCAACTGCCAGATATGTCTGGTCCAGTGGTGTTTGTAGACATGGCCTTCATGTGTTTAAGTGCGTGAGCATGCCCAATATGGCCATCTGTATTGCATGTGTGGATCAAGTCCAGGTAGTGTGTACAGTGGTGCTGACCTTTGTGTTGTACACCGACAGATAGCATGCAGTCTCTGCAGGGTATCCATCAATCATTTGGCATTGACTGTTGCTACATTTGTGCATAGCGGGGGGACACCTGACTGTTTCTACATTTCTACACAGGTTTGGGGGGTACACCTGACTGTTACTATATTTCTGTGTAGGATGGGGGGGCACACCTGACTATTTCTACATTTCTACACAGGATTGGGGGGCACACCTGACTGTTACTATATTTCTATGTAGGATATGGGCACACCTAACTATTTCTACATTTCTACACAGGATTGGGGGGCACACCTGACTGTTACTTTATCTGCCCCCCACACACCTGACTATTTCTACATTTCAACACAGGATTGGGAAGGCACACCTGATTGTTACTATATGTCTACGTAGGATGGGGGAGCACACCTGACCTTGTACACATTTGCTAGGACTGTACTGGTATGTTGGGTGCTCCATTTCAGTCTGTAGTCTTACCTATCATGCTGGCTAGAGGCATACCAGTGTACTACAGATCTTAGCTTTTAATTACCTACATATTAGTTTCTGACTTCCTAGCTTTCACAACTGACATCTCACTGCCTGGCCTACTGTCATCTGTCTGTGTAAGCCTGGGGGGAGGGAACCCATAGGCCTCATTCAGAGGCCATAGTACAGCATTTGTTTGTGTTTGACTACACATGTCCTCCTGGCTATAAGTGTTGCTGGGTATGTGACCCCCCCCCCCGACTGGCATGTGTGAGTCACTTACCTTGTGGGTGTCCCAGTATTGAGGGTGGTGCTGCAGTGCTGTCTATGTCAGATGCACATAGTACACTCCCTACACATGGTTAGGCACAGGTAGTGTAATGTTTGGCATCCCTTTTACTGTATGTGAGAGTCAGAGAGAGGTGTTATTCCCTGGGTCCCTCCTGTGTCAGTGTATGTGCTATGCGTTGCCTCTTTGCCAAGGCCAGGGCATACTGGGCATGCCTCCTTCTTCCTACTAGGGCAGGCTCAGGTTGTTCCTCCTCTGAGTCACTCTGTGCCTGTGCAGGCCTTGGCAATGGTGGGGAGCTGTGTGGCCCTCCCCCATACTGATCCTGCTGCAGCTGCTGCCACAGGATCATATTGTGTGGCATGGCACATACAAGGACAATTTGGGTACATGTAGCTGTTGAGTACTGCAAGGCTCCACCGGATGTGTCCAGGCACTGGAATTGTGACTTGAGCATCCCAAGCACATGCTCTATTGTGATTCTTGTTTGTGCATGTGCCTCATTAAGGAGTTCTTGTTCGGGTGTGTGTGCATTTCTGATGGGTGTCATCAGCCACGGCTCCAGTGTGTATCCAGCATCCCCCACTAGGTGACCGTGTGGGATGTCCCCAATGTCAAATCTCTGGTACAGCTGTGTCAGATGTCAGATGTGGGAATTGTGATAGCTTCCAGGGCAGCCAGCACACATGTTCATTATTATGCCCTGGGCATTGCACACAACCTGGCAGTTGATGGAGGGGAAGCCCTTGCAGTTGATGTAGACTCTACTCACTCACTGGGTGGTGCTTTGATGCATATGTGAATGCAGTGTATTGCACCCACTACCTCAGGGTATTCTGCTATTTGGTGGAAGAGACGCATATTGCTGGCCAACGTCTCAGGGGTGTTGGGGAAATATACATGCTCGCTGAAATGTGCTGACAGGCACAGGTGACGTACCCTGGATGCTGATGCCTGTGAAATTCCCATCATATCCCCATATGGCCTTTGGAAGGTACCTGTAGCTAGTATTGTTAGGCCTACGCATACCTTGGTATCCACTGGGATGGGTTCCCCTCTGTTAGTTCTGTGTGTGAGGCATGGCCAGCACAGCTCAATAATTTGCTGTAGGAGGTCCCTGTCCACCCTATAGCACTCCACTATCTCCAGCTCATGTAGCCCATTGTAGGTTACACTGGGTCTGTACACTCTTCTCCGTCTCCTCACTGTGGGTTGCTCAGCAGCATTCACATCATCACCACCTTCAGCCTCTTCCACAAGTTCTATGATAGCTATTGCAGGCCCTAACATTTTGCTGTTGTGAGTGTTAAAAGTTCCCTGCTTATTTACACCAATGGTGTAGAGTGTGGGAAAAAGCAGAGGGGTAGGTGTTTGCATAGTTTATAGTAGTGTTCTTGGCTGGGCTGATCTGCTGCCTGTGTAATTGGCTGGTTCTGATACATTTCACCTGGCAGCTAAGCTAGTACTCCTTGATTACCTTCCTACTGCTGTTTTCCCTTCCCAATTGCCCTTCTTTTTAAGCACGTGTGCATGCTGCGCAAACAGAGTGCTCAAATGTGCACACTGCTGCTATTTCCTGGTTTAAACTCTTTTTTTCTTCCTGTAAAACCCGGAGCACGGCGCGCACACCCGCTTACGCTTTGTAAAGACTGCTCGGCAGGTTTAGACACACACCCTAGCTTAGCTGTGCTAAGCTAGGAGCAAACCCGAGCCACTGGGTTCCAATCCGCTTACAGTATGCCTGACACACACCCCCATGATGTCACCTAACTCCTAGGCTTGCACACAGATATTCATACTTTTACACTGTTGGGACCTGACTCACATGCTGGGCGAATCTGTGATTCACTAACCTTCCCCTCATTTGTATAGGATTGCCTGCTAATGCATAGTTACATGTGTCACACTGACCCTCCCCCCTTAGCAACCACTACTCACTGGCCAGGTTGTCTTCTGCCTGCCATTGAGTTGCATGGCAGAATACTGATTTTAGTTAGAATGCTTATTTTAGGTTTATTTTATTATTTTCCACCTGATCCCGTTTGCGCGCCACTGCTCTATGCTTAAACAGTTGAGATCGGCTAAAAAAATAAAAGTTGATTTTTTTTATGTTTTGTATTGTTTGCAATGCCAGTGGCTTTATACTTGGCCATTGCCATGCTTCCTCAATGATATGCAGCCTTTATTTGGAGCTGTTATAGCTCCATTTTGGATTTTGCAGAAATGTACTTGGTTACTACAGATAGCACTAGTCTTGCATGGACTGTTGCAAGCTTCCTGGATTGCAAAATCACCTCATTTGCATGGATTTCAACTGAAAATGGGGTCATTTGCATACCAGGGCTTAGTCCATATAAGATTAGTGTAGGAGCGCTCGTGCACGCCCCTGCAGGCTGTTCCTGGATCGTACAGCAGACATATTGCCTGCTTGAGCTCCTGCACAGATTTTGCACTCCATGCAAGCTTTTGAAAATCTGGAAGAATGTCTCTTAAGGAAAAATAAAATGCCAGTTTCATCAGTCACATATAGCCAGCATTGCACCTCAGACAGTGTAGCCTAAAGTCTGAACAAAAGCAAGGCTTTCATTCTTAGTTTTCAGAAGCAAATTAAGAAAACAATTGACACTTAGTTTATTTTTTCTTATTGGAAATTAGTTGTCTTTTCCTTTAATTAAACTCAGAGCATCACAAAGAAAACATGTTCATCTTACTTTTCTGATTTTCTGTCAGCATTTCATTTTGTATTTTTTTCCTACACTATTTTCAGTAAAACTGCATGTTTCTTCGGGCATTTTGTTACAGCATTTTTGCATTACACACACTGTTGTTTGAGACAAATCAGTGAGTTTGAGAAGGAAGATTAACATCAAAGACTAATTCTAGCTACAGTATTAAAAACTGAATACAATACAAACCAGTTCAACCCAAGTAATACCTATTAATCACAGGGGTCAGATGTCTCACAGTTGAAGACTGAGCTATAGTTGTTACTTTGGAAAGAATAATTAACTCAGCTACATTTTCAAATTTGTACTTCAAGCATTCCTTAAAATGCTGTATCAGAGAAAGCCACTAATAAAAATCAAAGGAAGCAAAGAAATGTAGAATATGGAATGATACTGATAGTCAAAAGTATGCAGTCAAATTACTGCTGTAAGGTCATGAGAGAGAGAGAGAGAACCATCAAGATAAATGTTCCTCTGATTATAGGGATTTATGTCTGCCCCTCTAAAATAAGATCAAGGAGGTGAAAGTATTTAGTGTAAAACAATAATGCTATCCCATTTTAGGCCATTTTGGGGTATAACACATCAGAAAATAACCCTGACTTACTCTGATTCAGAGAAATCAGTAATGCAGAAAAGTAAAAGATATGCTGAAAAACTTTTTTTTTCAGATTGTGGGTGTGGTACTCCTTTGCTGAATAAGGGTAATCACTCTTAAAACATATGAAAAAATACTCCTGATTTCAAAGATGAGCAAAAGACAGAATAACTGGACCCAAGGAACTAAAACAAGTTTTTACAAGCCTTATTTGACCAGGATGCAATGCATATGGTCGCATATACAGTTGAAACCATCATCATAACCTCCTCATAGTCTGTATATTTAAACTCATGCAGGCATAATTCAGGATAACCTGCCTCCATCACACCACGGCATGACATATTATTGCCAAGCCTTAGATAAAGGCCTGCTCAATCGAGATAATCTTTTCACCATAACAAATACATGCAAACTTTTCACATTAAGCAGCAGAAAACACCTAACAAGTGGCTTGATGGGCCTGTCTGTAGGACCTGATTATCACCCAAAAGGAAGTAGCCAGTTGACTCAGTGCAGCTTAGATCTCATCTGACATAAAAGTTGCCTTTTTTTGAACAACCTCTGTCAATATTAAGCCTAATGCTCCTCCACAGCAAGCTTGCTTTCCACAAACAATATCTACTCAATCTTTTATCCCAGCCTTCATCCTAGTTCCACTGTTCTATCCTTGAATCGCATGGTTCAAAGCTCATGGGTGCATGAAGAACTGCAGTCATAGCATTTATACTGTGCTGGGCCACATGTGTGTCCATATGACTCACTCATGCCAGTCAGGGAGGTCCACATACCCAACAACAGTCACAGCCAGCAGGACAGGTGTAGACAATCACAAACAAAGGCTGTGCTAAGGCCACTGAATGATGCCTATGGGCAAACCCCCCCCCCCAGGTCTAGACAGACAGACTACATCAGGTCAGGCAGTGGGATGCTAGTTCTGAAGGGTAGGACATCAGAAACTAATATGTAGGATAATCAAACGTAAGACCTGTAGTACACTGACATGCCTCTAGTCAGCATGATAAGTTAGAAAAAAATAATGAAATGGAGTGCCTGACATACCTGTACAGTCATAACAAATGTGTACAAGTGTCAGGTGTGCTCCCCCATTCTGTGTAGCGATGTAGAAACAGTCAGGTGTGCCCCCCTCACAGCCTATATAGACATGTTGTAATAGTTAGGTGTGCCCCCCAATCCTATGTAGACATGTAGTAACAGTCAGGTGTGCTCCCCAATCCTATGTAGCAATGTAGAAACAGTCAGGTGTGCCGCCCCCATATCCTGTGTAGACAGTAGTAACAGTAGAGTGTGCCCCCCAGTCCTATGTAGAAATGTAGTAACAGTCAGGTGTGCCCCCCCAATCTTATGTAGACATGTAGTAACAGTCAGGTGTGCCCCCCAACCCTACTTAGACATGTAGCAACAGTCAGGTGTGCCCCCCAATCCTATTTAAAAATGTAGTAACAGTCAGGTGTGCCCCCCCAATCCTATGTAGAAATGTAGTAACATGTATGTGTAGGTATAATACCAGTGGAGCACAGATGCCAAAGGTGGTCAAGGTAGCAGGATAGATTGTAGCATTTGCACAATATGCAGGTATGTGTGTATTAGGTTGGTGTGTGTTTCATATTGTGTGAGAGTGGTCAGTATGTATGCATGTTGAGGTATGACCTGGTGGACATTGCCAACTACTGCTGATGACAGGGCCAAGTCTTCACAACTGCAGTGCCAAAGACAATTCCCACCACTATAACACATGCTAGCAGTAAGCCATTGTAAATGTATGGTGGTAATATGTGTCACCATCTGAAAGAGTGACATGGCATGGATGTTAGGCTAGATATACAAGCAGTACACAATGGAAAGTACCCCATACGTACATTATATAATGTGTAACTGTGAAATGGACACACCTTTGGAATTGTACATACAGGTATGCATTGCATTATCTGTGCCTGTAGTAGGGGATACCGGTGTCATCTGGCCGAACACTTGCATATCACATAGGTGATAGGACTGATGTATTGGGAAACAACTGATGTACCTGCACATGCCAGCATAACTGGAATGCCCCATGCATATCTGTGCGTCAGATGCAAGTAGTGTCCATAGCACACATGCACCCAGCTCATCCAAACACCACCCACAGGTGCCTCTCTGGTCGTATCCCTGCTGTTGGGAATGGGTACAATATGGCCCCACCTGTATATGGCAATAGTGAAAGAATGCAGCATGCAGTGCAGGTGTCCCTATGCAGGTGTGTCCATAGCTGTAGGTAGCACCCTGCCACCATCCACACCACCTGATCAAGACTGATAGAAAGCATTGGTATGAACACCTAGCACACCTACCCTGTCACCCCAGGGGAATATACTGTATGGTGGTCTGAGACTGTAGGACTGACAGAATGCAACGGCCTGCCACAGCTGGCCTGCATCACCACCAAATGGCCTACAGGTGTCTGCCAAAGGCCTGTGTCTCACAAGTACTGCCAATGCATGTTATGTCATGGACACCCAAATAACAACATAACACACTCCACATAAGCCATATGCAAGGCCATGTGGACAAACTACAGTAACATGTCCACCATGTCCCACTGCATGAACTGTCAACCAACACCAAAACACAACTGTGATGAGGTGATAACCCTAGGGAAAGTATCAGAGAATGTATGCATAATGTATGGAAGAGGATAGAATAATAGAGGTGGTTGGGAGCATGAGCAGCATGGAATGCGCAAGGTCTGACACACAGCTGTGTGCACACACTATCCCTGGCTGCAAACACATAAACCGGCCCATACACCACAATAGGGGTAATGTCCTGACTCATGGCAACTGCCTCTGGGTAACCTGTGTGAATCTGTACAGCTGTGAGGTATTGCCACAGCAAGCAAGGCCATACTGTCATGTCAGTGGATGTAGAAGTATGGGAACCTCTGCCAGCACTGTACCAAGGTGCTGAATCAGATACACAGATCCAGCAGCAAGTGTCTGCAGCTCACCCTCCAGAATGGCATAACTTACCATGAATATGTAGGCATCTGCCCACAATACTGGACACAGCTGCAGTAACCCTTGTCCTTCAGGACATCACTGTGAGCAAGAATGTCCACCTGACAGTACTTGAGGACATAAAACATCACAGTGTATAACAGCACACATGTCTGAATATCTCTGCTAACACCAGTACCACGTAGAAGAAGCAGCACAGACACAATCACCTACAGTACACACTATCCCCTCCACAGTTTGTCCCCATATTTCCAAATGATTGATGGATACTCTGCAGAAACAGTTTGATACCTGTAGGTGTACAACACAAAGGTCTGCACTAGAGTACAAACTACTTGGAATGGATCCACATATTAAATACAGAAAGGCATACTGAGCATGCTCACACACTTAGAGAAATGAAGGCAATGTCAGACAGCAACATACTGAAAGGTCATGCTTGGCAAGCACACACACTTAAACAAATGAAGCCCATGTCTTCAAATAACAGTGGCCCATACATATCTGACAGCTGCAGATGTTAGTGCATAAACTCAGTATGCACCAGTCATGCTTTGCACACACATTGGATAGGAATACAACATATATCCAAGGACAACACACTATAATAAGCCAAAAGTAGACATACATAGATATGTGGAAGAGAGTGACTGTGAGAAAGAGCCATTCATCATGAGGCCTGTCCCACCCAGCACACAGCCAAATGGCTACAACCACATGATGTGTAAATGCCACTCACTGAAGAAATTAGCCACTGGTATCCATCAACGTTACAGACTATGTGGTGCAAGTGCTAGCTGAGCAACATAACTGTACAAGACAATAGTCATCTAGCAGGTGTTTACACATACCTGCGGAATATAACCCTGTGTGTGCCTGCATGTGGTGTGTCAACCTCTAGATGAATGGGTTATGGCCCATGCACACACACTGCCCTCCCCATAGCCCTACTATGGCAAGCCTGCTGATGTCATCCACTTTGAAATTCACCTTTGGTAAAGGTTTAGCCCAGTAATCTCCATGCCGCATCCTATAACTGCATAATGCTGTAGTATGACAAACTAGTTAGGTAGGAGTTCTAATCTCAGACATGGCAACTCTGTATTTGTGTGCCTCTGTGTAGGGAGCAATGCTTTTTAGTATAGTCACACTCAGTACAATTCAAATGCCCTACTTTGTCAAGGCTGCTGATGTCATTCACTGTGAAATACACCTTTGGGAAAGGTGTAGCCCAATAATCCCCATGGTGCATCCTATAACTGTGCAATGCTGTAGTGTGATAAACTAGTTAGGTAGGAGATCCAATCCCAGACATGACAACTGTGTGTCTTTGTGTGTCTCTGTTTGTGTAGGGAGCAATGCTTTGTAGGCTAGTCACACTCACTACAATTCAAATGCCCTACTTTGGCAAGGCTGCTGATGTCATTCACTGTGAAATACACCTTTGGAAGAGTGTAGCCCAGTAATCTCTGTGGTGCATTCTATAACTGCGTAATGCTGTAGGATGAGTTAATTAAGCGTTTTGGCACAAGCATCACTATAATTCAGATAGTACAGCATCAGAACAGTCATTACTGACCTTCTAACAGCAGGCAACACATCAGAATTTATAGCCTGAATGTCACTACATTTGATCAACTCTACTTCATTGCATCAGGCATGTAGGGGCAAGGATTAAAGTGAACATGATAATGGTGTGACCAAAAAAGAGGTTGCACTTCCAAGCCACTAGTCTCAAAACCAAGCTGGAGGATAAAGTCCGGTAACTGGCCAAACTTATGAATAGCTGTGGAAACAGCCCAAGTGAAGACAATGGTGTCAGAAAGCTAAAAACTATAACATTATTTTCAATCTGATTTTTAGCTCTAAATTAAAAAATATAAAGTAAATAGACTGATGAATGTACATGTTATGGACTGAAAGATGGTATGTACATAATGTCTGACTGTTGTCCATCGCCATTTCTGTAAACATGAGAAAACACTGCACAGTCCAATTATTATAATGCAGTGGTGGTGGGAGCATCCCATGAGGAGCATGCACAGTGTATTAGTTCTACTTAAAAAGATGTCTGCTGAAACAGTAAACAAAAGATATGAAAAACTGAGCTTTAATGTAATATTTAAATTAACATTCATTACAGTAGCAGGCATGGTGTCACTGAAGGCTGCAGCTATTAAAGCCTTGCGACCCATTATGCCAATGACCTAGGTTCAGTCTACTAATCCAGTGGTAGGGAACAGCATCTAGAAAGAAAATGCATTTAAAGCAGTTTTATCTCTGAATTTACCAGATATCTTATGCTGTGTTTTAGTAGCCTTGAAAGGGATATGTTGTGATATCAGCCATGTGATTATGAATACCAATCAGGTAAGATGGAAGAAACCTCATCTGTACTTTTGGTGCTAGTACACAGCTACAATCCATGTATGTCATGGCTATGAAACTAGTACTCAGAGAAAAAATAATGATGGATTGTGCAGTGAATAAGGCTCTGATTAGGTGCTGTTTAGAAATCTGCATCCCAAGCTATTCAATTTAAACAGTAAGCTCATCAGAATAGTTTTCATTGTGTGGAAAATGTCAAAATTCTGTTAAGGAATTGGCAGCTACAGTGGAGAGAAAAAAAGAATACAACTGGTACCCACATGCAAAGCTATATAGATTGACCTAGAAAAGGATAAACATCTGTATTAAAAGCATTATTTATTAAGAAAGGCATGGAAAATTACACAAAGTGCCTATGCTGCTAAGCATGAGTCATTTTAATTCTTTTGACTATGAGTCATTTTAATTATATTGTATGCTGCTTGCAAATGCAGTAGCATTTTAAGTTACATGCAGTCATTTTGCCTTTTATTTCTTTAATGTAAGATTAACTCTGTGTGCGTGCGCACGTGTATGTGTGTGTGTGTGTGTGTGTGTGTGTGCGCGTGTGTGTGTGTGTGTGTGTGTGTGTGTGTGTGTGTGTGTGTGTGTGTGTGTGTGTGTGTGTGTGTGTGTGTGTGTGTGTGTGTGTGTGTGTGCACACGTGCAGGTGATAACAGACGTTACAAAATATTTATTATAGTTCTGCTATACACTGGAGTAGTTTTATCTTCCATCCCAAATGTACACTGTGTTTTCCATATGTAACCACTAACTATTTTTATTTACTATGATTATAGTTATCACTTGCTGAATTGTAATACTTCAACCCACAAACTGCTGGATTACAATAATGTTCTGATACCAATGCAAACAGTAGACAGAGCTAATGGTTCAGTAACGTTACATGCCAAAATGCAATGGTATTAGGTAAGCAATTTTACTTCTATGTTGTTAAATGAATCATTTTAAAATGACTCAGCAACATCTGCAAACAGGCAGCTTCATATGTATCAGAAATTAATTAACATATTTACTAGGCGACACTTCACTCCCCTTGATTTTGCAGGAAGTCCTCTGATTTGCCTTATTTTGTTCCTCACACTTTTTTCTGGTAAATCACTAAGAACTACCATCAATGAAGAAATGACAGACATTTGAGTTTCAGAATTTAAATCCATCAGAAAATGCATGTTAATGTAAAACCTGTTATTCTAGTGCCTAAGTATTTAAGACCAATATTTGAAATCTGTCCCTGATTTTAGGCATTTGCCCCATTATTTTTTTGGCTTTGTCCCTAGTTCTTGTACTAAGTTAAGATCTTGGCAGAAAGATGCAGTAGTCAGAGTTGCTGCCTCATTAAAAACAATTTTCTAGTTCGTTCTGTGGCTGTGATGTCTTCTGTGTGATTTATAAATGTTCTTGGTCTTAGAATGAGCTTTCATGGCAGCATGTAGTTTTGTCAATGGTCCTAAAAACAGGGGGCCACTTCATCAACACAAAAACACTTAGTGTACCTTCTTTGAACACTGCTGCCCTGCTAACTTTAACTTTCTTAAGCCTTGCAAATAAGGACCTTTCTTACCCCCCCCCCCCACCAAACAAAATAAATAAATAAACATGCACCTCTCAACTGTCAAGATTTTTACAGAATATCCAGATTGTTGCCCTATTCCTCATAAAATGTATTTACTTGCAAATCATTGAAGAGTGAAGTCATCAAACAGCAGACATTTGAGTTCCAGACCTTATATTCAAAAATGTATGCTAATATAAAACCTGTTAATTTAGAAATATGTTTATATGATCAATATTTAAAATCTGTCCCTGATGTTGCCCCCCCCCCCTTTAGTCTTGGTTTTGTCCAGATTTATTGCACTAAGCTGAGCGATAGCAATCTCAGAATTATTGTATATTATGTATCTAAACACAGGTGTAATGTCACACCAGTGTGGGGGTGCAGATGTTCTCTCTCTACAAAAACACATGTTCTTAAAAATTTTAATGTGACGTGTATTAACTGTTTCTGTTCCATTATTTTAGACTTTAGTCTTTGCTTTCCTACCATCATCACCCTACTAAATATTTTTTTTCAAGGGACTGCATTTTCTGCCTACACCCCAAAGGGATGCAGGTAGATGAATTTCTCATCCTCATATTGTTCCTAGGTATATGGGGTGTACCTCAATAAACTGGTATCACATGCAAGACTGTTTCCTTCTTTACACCTACTGACTTTTCAGACAGGACATGGTTCCCATGAAACTAATAAAATGAGTAGTAAAAATGGACTGATGGATTGAAATAGACCACAATGAGCTATAAGTAGGTCATTCTTGATGCATTTTTTCATTTCCCTTATTTTCTTGTAATAGTTAAGAGTGTGCATGTGCATATGTGTGCATGTATGCAGGTCTCAGTCTCTCAATGGAGATGTATGGAATTGTGTTGGGAATTGCACCTGACTTACATGACCCCACTGACTTAGAGTATGATGCTAAAAAGTAATTAGCATGGCCATTCAGTTATACGACACCAGTGCAAACCTAGCATCCTTATGCTCCATGCATGGGGCACAGAGGTGCGGCTGGCTCAACCACTGCCCTGTGCCAGTCCAATGAACTAGTGCCCCATCACCTCACAGGAAAAACAAGACTTCTGCAAAGCTGCTGCAAAAATGCATTTGGCTTCCTGCAGACAGTATTCAGTCCACACACACACATGCACACACGCACACACACGCACACACGCACACACACACACACACACACACACACACACTCACACACACACACACACACACACACACACACACACACACACACACACACACACACACACACACACACACACACACACACACACACACACAGACATACCTCTCCACCTCTTAGCTCATGAAATCTGGAGAAAGTCTGACATAATGGGGGTACAAAGGCCCAAAATAGGGACATGTTTTAAATACTGTTCTTATAAATAGAAAATTGATAAAACAACAAGATATGTATTAAAATTTATTTTCTAAAGGATATGAAGTCTGAAACTCAAATGTATAATATTTGCTAATGTCATTCATCAGATCATCCCAGTGATTTTCCAAAAAAGTAAACATTTTATGAAGAACAGACCAAAATTTTGAAGCAAGAATCTGGGTATTCTGCGAAAATCTGGACAGTTGAGAGGTATGCGATAGGGAGTACTACAGCACTCAGGTTTGACTAGAAATGCAGTAATTGCTTTTAAAAGCTGATATGCATTTAAGAGAGATCAGAATTGGCCAATTACATCCCTGCACACAGGGCTAAGCTACTGATGGAGCAAGTATTCATCTAATAGAGCAGGCAAGTGTAGAGAGTCATTTGCCACCAACAGGCATCCATAGAGGTTTCAAGGTACAAAAGTGTCTTTTTAGATATTACTCTAATTCATTTCCAGAGTTAATAGAATAGTTTTTGCATCAACATGTGTTTCTGAAGAATGAAACCATGAAATTCTTATCTATTACAATATTACAGACTGACAAAACCTCAATGATTTTCCAGGAAATCAAAAATTGTATGAAGAACATGGCAACAATGAGGCTAAATTCAGGAACATTTTGCAAAATCTGGGACAGTTGAGAGGTATGCTTAGCTCAGACCTGGTGTCTAAAGATACTGGCCACAGTGAATCACAGTTTTGAAATATGGCACAAATGGGGTATTAGTGTCTAGGAGTTTTACTTAACTTCTCATATTAAGCAGTACTATGTAAAAAGATAATTCTTTATGGAACATGTCTTGCCATGTTTTGCCAGCCAAGTAACTTCAGTTACCTTACTGTATTCAATTACAGCTTGAGTCCAGGACTGGTACAACTGTGATGTTTATTAGCAAAAACAATAGAATATGGCAAAATAGGAGGCTGTTAAGGACTGATCAATAATGATACAAGCCCCCATACACACAGTTGTGTACATAGTTTAATGACCAGAGATACTTCAGTGCAAGCTTACAGTACTGTTATATCACTTACTCACTAGCACTTGTTAAACCCATGTTTAAAGGGAAAGAGAAAAAGTCAAACCCAGAGTCACATGGATCCATTGCAGATAATTAATGGAGGAGATTATTTTGGATAAACTGTCATAATTGGAATGGTTGGGACTTGTAGCCATGTATCAGCATACATATGATGGAAACAGATCTTTACCTACCTTTATCATCATGTACTATAAGAACTATAGATGAAAAAAGTCTATATAAATTACATAACACACAATGTATCTTTAACCTTTGATAGAACATCATACACAAAACACTGATCAATAAATCTGAACAACTAATCTTGATAAGCTGAATAGTTGCATGGCTTACAAATAGGACAATGCAGGTATCATACAGCAATTGGACAGGTGAAATGCAAGATTACAGTCAGTCAGTACCTCAGGGTTCTGTCTTAGTCCCATATGTGTTTAGGTTTTATCTTTCAGATCTTTTTCATCTGAGATATTCTACAGTATTTATGTAAATGACTTCAAAAAAATTGGTTAACTGATTACATCCATTACAGAAAGGAGAATAATGTGATGATAAATACATCAAAACCTAAACATATAAGATTTGAGACACAGACTGAAGGGCGAATACCTAATACAACATACAGCGATTGAAACTGGATTCAGTTAAGGACCAGGGTATAAGGGTAGACCTACCTTTATTGTTTTTATGATATCATCAACCAATTAGATAAAACTACAGGCTGCATAAAATAATTTAGAAGGTCTAAGAAAACTAAAGGGATGAATTTTTGTTATATTAGACCCAAACTTGTGTATGATTAACAATATGGAATCCTTATAAGAAAACAACAATGAGTAAATTGAAGTTATTTATTCTTTGATGACTGGGTTAGTCCACTAGGCTTGTAGCCTCTTTTCAAAGGAGACCCAGGGTGGTATTTATACTACAGGGGGAAATTTGGCCAAGCCATTAGGGAGCTTCCCCTACTCATTAGGAGAGTGCCTGTTGCATTCCTAGCATAGTGATAGCTGGGACAACAGTACTCAAGGAGATCCAAGATGGTAGATAGAATATAAGTAAATGCTGGTGCAGTGTTTGAAACTCTTCAAGATTCTGAGGTGCCATTTTATCACAATTTCTTTGTTTCATCAGAAACAAATGTTCAAAACAATAATGGATGTGTCATTGCAACTCTCCAGTCAGGAAGGTTGTAGTATATTTTCAGTTAATTGTTGCGGAGTGAGCTGGAGCGTGAAAAAGATGTTTCATGGAATGAAATTATGGACAAAATTCAATTGGAGGGGGAGGGAATCGGAAACTAATTTGAGAGAAGATTGCCAGACAATGAAATCATATGCTGAGACTATTAAACTGCAGGGAAAAATCATGAGAAATGAACAGAGGAAAGGAAATTTCAAGGAAATTTATGGTTATATTACAGAACTAAGAAATGGACACATATTTGATATAATTTAATGGTTCCACTGGGAGTGAAGGCTCGGGAGGTAAAAGTTTTTATTCTTATTCATAAAGAGACATTTTGTGACATTTGTGAGACTGACTCTGTTCTGAAAAAGTATTTGTGGGAGTATGAGAATTAAAAACTAATTCATGGAATTCTTATGTGAATGAAGCATTTCACAGAGAAACTAAAAAGAAAATGCATATTCAATTTCAAGCTAAAGCTGAAAAAGAGACTTTAAAGATACCTTTAAACAAACTTTGTAAAGAAGTTATGGACTTTATCAAACTCTATAATAAAGGATTATGGACTGAGGGATGGGACTGTTAGTGTAGTGAAAATGGAGAAAGAAAAAATGTTCATGTTCATAGTATGATAAACGTAGACAGTAACAGGTGTTGTAAAATCTTGGGGACAACTGAAAGCATGTTTTTCCCCGTGGAAAAGATGACAATTTAAAAAGTAACTCTGATAAGAGGAAATGCTATATTTTGGGGAAACGGGTCATGATACAAAAAATTGTGAATTGAAATGTTATAAATGTAAAAAAATGTTGCATTTATGGATGGATTGTGATTTAGAGGAAAAGGATAAAGAAAATAAAAGTGAGGACAGTGATACAAAGAAAAGCAACAGTCCCAGTAAAAGATATATAGAAGTAGGGAAGCATGATCAGGGTAAAGAGAAAAATGACACAGAATATAATATAGAAGAATGTTCTGACATAAATTAGGTAAATAGAAACCAGAAAATAGTGAAAGGTAAAAATAATTCTGTTGGCAAAATATTAAGAGACAGAAAAAAGTCTTCAGGGATAAGAGATAAAAAAGGAAATGGATAATGCAAATGTGGTAAACACTTCAAATGTATACAACTTCTGGTAAGCTACAAAATAGACAATAACAACTTTAGAGTGCTTTCTGTAAATGTAAAAGGTAAAAAAATACAAGAAGAACCTAGCCCAGCTAGAGTTTTTACTGTGTGATACCTTAAACCTCCTGTAATAGAGGCCTAAGGGATATATGCAAAAGACCTCTTAAGGACATCATGTGCTTTAGCTATATAACTTCTGAATGTCCGTAACTTTTTCCTTTTTAAGTCTCTGTAGACAAATTCAGGCCAAGAAAGCCAAATGCCACTAACTGTGGAAATGCACATTTTAGCCTTCTTAGGACCTCTGGGTCATTTGCATATATCCCATAAGTTTTTCCTGTAGTTTTACTAATTGGTTTGTCTGTGTGACCTTTTTTTACTTTTTGGTTTAGTTGTTAGTTGGGATATTTGGCAGACACCTTAATTGTTATGCAGGAGCAGCCTTAAGTCAACTTGTACCCTAGGCAAAAGGGTTTCACAGCACCCCCCCCACACCACCCAGTGTCCCCATCCTGGTCTACCTTCACCAAATAAATACTGGAAAAGTGCCCCTGTTAGAGTGGCGCTCTAGGTGGCCGCCTAGCTGGCCTCTGCCTAAGGCCGGCTATATTGTTATGGACATCAGCTGGTTATAAAGATTCTGTGTTTCTAGAGTACAGCCAAACAGTCCACTTATGCTGTGCTGATGAGGTCATAAGAACGGCAAGACGTGCATATCCACAGCTAGTGGTGTTTGGCTTTCTTGGCCTGAAAATGTGCGTAAAGACTTAAAAATTAAAAAGTCATGGACATTCAGAAGCCATATAGCTGAAACACTTGATATTCTTAAGTCGTCATTTGCAAATATCCTGTGGGCCTTTATTACTGGAGGTTTAAGGTATCACACAGTCAAAACTCTAGCTGGGCTAGGCTTTTCTTGTAGTTTTTACTAACTGGTTTGTCTGTGTGACCTTTTTACTTTTTTATTTATTAAATGTAAATGGTATCAAAAATATAAAGAGAAGAATAGGCATCCTAAATTAGTGAAGTATGATGTTAATGTAATAATATTGGAAGATATAAGATTTTTGACACAAAAAGAGAGAGTACAAAGAAACTTTGTAGAGGAGATACAATATGTAACCTACAAAGGAGCTATGTTTAGGCATAGATGTACTTTGTAGAAAGTCAGTGAAAATATTGAGCATAACATTGGCAATTATGAGAAGATTAACTATTGTAGATCTCAGATGGCATAATCAGGTATATAGAATTATATTACTATATGCCAACATTATAAGTAAAGAAAGGGAACAATTATTTCATAAAATTTTGGATTATGTAGTAATTAATATGAATATAATATTAACGACATTTTGTGATTTGAGAGGAAAAATATGGCAATTTAAAGATATGGAATAAACTTGTGGCCATATAGTCGAGTTACATATAAGACATAAATAGATTTTACTATATCAGAAGGTTTAAATATAGCTAAAGGAGAACTTGTAGCAGGCTTTTAGGATCACTCAGCCATATGGATATAAATACAAAAAAATAAGGACTGTATCAGATTAGGGAAAAGAAATAAAAAGAATAAGTGAGAAATTGTGAGATAAAAAAATATATATTGAAAGAAAGATCACATTTCCACTAATCTGTATTATAAAAACTGGGCTGAGTGGTGGCTAGCTTTGAAAGAAAAATATAAACATTTTTTTTAGAAAGGCAATCAGATGTAAGAAAAACAGAAAAAAAAAATAAAAAACAATGTGTATGGATGCTTTAAAGGATTTGAAAAGGAATGATAGAGAATATCTGGTAGAATATAGAATTTATGAAAAGAATCAAAAGAAATGAAAGAGACTTATTAATTAACCAAAGATATTTGCAAGATAAAAAAGAGGTATCAGCTTACATGAGTAGAATAGTTAAAGAATACTTATATAATGAGAGGAATGTATATAGAGGAGAGGTAAGATCATCTCTGGAACAAATTATGAATATTATAAAGTATGTAAATAAAATGTTTCAAGCTAGAAAGTACAAGGATTGGCATATTAAAATTGACAGAACAAGAAAATGAGATTTCCTTATATGAATTAGATAAGCCCTGGGATTCATGAACCTTGCGCCAGGCGCAAGCATGGCATAGGCGCCACAACGCCAGACATGGCCGCCGAGCGATTCAGGTACGATCCAATCCCATGTGCACCACCAGCGTACGCCTGAGTTGCGCCGCCTCCGGTGTAGGTATGTTAAACACCCCATGTGCGGTGTTGCACCATGCAAATGTAGGCATGTAGCGATCCACGAAGTGGCGCAGGCGTAGCATAAGGGCACGGCAATGTAAACCAAAAAAAACGGTTTACATATATCCAAACATGACATAGGAGTAATGGAAGGCTGTCAACGTCAGGTGCCATACTGGTGCAACATGCCAATGGTGAAAGACACCGAGAATGTCAAAAGAAAACATGCAGAAAATGTAAATAATGATATAAATGGTATGTACGCAGAAACCACAGCAGAACTCCAGGACATGTCCGCGGAAGGTGCGGAACAATGAAACAATATGACAATGTCATAAAAGAGCAGTATAATACACATCAGCTTCACAGCCACAATACACCATAGTATGCATGGAAAGCCACAACCACAGCCCAAGGGTTGCCAAAGAGTGGCGGCAGTGTCCGGCGCCGTAACCATGTATTACTAGTCAATGCCATGCAAATGAGGCAGATAATACTGAATCGCAAAACCCCCACCGGCGTAAGGCTGCACCAAACGGCGCAGAGGTAATACACCGAGGAGTGGCCTAGAGGGAATACATGTCAATCGCAGAGGGGTGTGCCACTGTAGGAGGAAGCACATTGGAGGCCAGCAAACATGGGCTGTACAATGCACATCACAGCATCAGGACCGGCGTGTGAGGAAATAGATGCGCTGAGAGTACACAATGCGCGCACAGATGCATGTGCACGAGGATGACTACGTTCCGCAACCCAGTCATGTGACGGCCGCCCCGTCAACAACCACGGATACAGGAAGGTGATGCGGAGAATATGAGGAAATGCGGAAGCAGTGTAATTGGAGTCGTAATGAGCAATCAACACCAATCAACCCATGAAGGGCAATCGGCGGAAGCTGACAACTCTGCATGCAGAATCCCGCAAAACGGGAAAGGGGAGGCATATGAATGCAAAGAAAGTAGGGGATGTAGCAGAATTGCAAAGAGCGAAGAACCAATACAGCACAGCCAAGTAGAGAGGTAGCATAACGGCGGCAGACAAAATGCATGATATGCCATGTGCCTGCAGGATGCACTCCAGGCAATAGTAGGTGCAACGTGCAGAAACAGTAAGGTAAGGTGTAAAGCTAAACCAATGCAGGCAAGTGTAATGTAACACCAAAGGCAATAGCGTTGCAGTGCCAACGGTAAAACACGGAAGATAACCCACAGATACGGCCGCACAGACACACCCAATGACATCACCGGGTGTATAGTACAACAGTATAAAGTGTGAATGCACACAACACACAGCGCGTATTCCCAAACGCTGCACTTTAGGGTGTAAACACACGGGGAACTTTTAAAATGTATATGTTGGGTGCCGCCGTGGCCGTGATGCATCGGCATGTGTCAGAGACAGACGGAGTTGCAGAGGAGGGTGCCGACAACTACCGTAGGCCTCAGAGGAGAAGGAGAGCGTTCAGACCAAGGGTAACCTACCAGGGGCTGCAAGACCTGGAGATAGTAGAGCGTTACAGGGTGGACAGGGACACGTTACAGCAAATAGTGGAGCTGTGCCAGCCATGCCTGAGAACAAGAGACAACAGAGGGGAGCCCATCCCAGTGGACACAAAGGTAAGTGTAAGCTTGCGAATACTGGCAACAGGTACCTTTCAAAGGCCAACTGGGGATATAATGGGTATCTCACAGGCATCAGCATCCAGGGTACTACACCAGTTTCTGGATGCCATGTTACGACATGCCCATGAGTATATATACTTCCCCAGATCTCAGGAGGAGTTGGCTAGCAATATGCGCCACTTCCACCGTGTGGCACAATACCCGGAGGTACTGGGTGCGATAGACTGTACGCACATAGAAATCAAGTCACCACCCGGGGAGCAGGGTAGACGCTACATAAACCGCAAGGGATTCCCCTCCATCAATTGCCAGGTCGTGTGCAATACGCAGGGCATTATCATGGATGTGTGTGCTGGCAGCCCTGGAAGCTACCACGACTCCCATATCTGGCATGCCTCACAGCTGTATCAGGTATTCGCCAGAGGACATCACACAAGGTCACCTTGTGGGGGATGCTGGCTATGCACTGGAGCCGTGGATGATGACACCCATCAGAAATGCACACACACACATGCAAGAACGCCATAATGAGGCACACACACAAACCAGAATAATCATAGAGCGTGTGTTTGGGATGTTGAAATCACGGTTCCGGTGCTTGGATACATCAGGTGGAGCCCTGCAGTACTCTCCAGGCACATGTGCCCACATATTCATAGTATGTGCAATGCTACATAATATGATCCTGCGGAAACAGCTGCTGCAGGGACATAATGGTGTAGGGCCACCAAGCCCGCCACAACTGCCAAGGCAAGCACAGGCACAGAGCGTTCAGTGCCATGAACACACTGTGCCAGCCCCAGTAGGCAGACGGAGGCGTACCCAATATGCCTATGCCTTGGCAAAGAGGGAACGTATAGCACATACTCTGACAGCGTAGGCCCCATGGACTGACACCTCCCTACCTGCACACACAGTGAAATGGACGGCACACAAACATGGCCGCCCATAATGTGTACCGTATGGGCGGTCCCATGTGTGACTCCAACATAGGTAGCACCCAAACACTGCACACCCAACAGCCAGCGGAGCATGGAATGCCAACACCTCAACCGTACGTGGGTCCTACAGCAGACGGCGTAGCCGTATGCTGCCACCGCCGCAAGGTGTATACATATGTACATATGTGCATACACAGATATGGAGATAGATATCATTACACACGTAGAAATATATGTACACATACACAGATAGAAAGTACAACAGGTAAAACAGGGAATCACAGGGATGTAAGGTGACAGAGAAGTAAGACGCGAAATCTCTACATAGTAAACATAGTGAACGACAACCCGAGTATCCGGGAGGGTGGACAGAACAGGGAACGCCACCCATGGAAAGGTCAACCTACCTAAATGCATATTCGCGAGTCGGGATGATCGCCAGGCCACGGTACAGTAACAGGACATGTGCGGGTAATATTCTTAGGATATGAGGGCGGGGGTAGACACCGCCGCCGGTGATGCGGGCAACGTAGGTACTGTGTGCAACCGTCCCTGTGACAGCGGCAGTATGTGTATGTGTGAGGTGAGGGTGTCGTGTGTTCCGCTGTGCGAGTGTAATGTGTGTGCCACTGTAAAATGTGTATGTAGGTGACATGTGACAGGTGGAGTGGAATAACATGTGTAGGCATACAGTATAGGAACCACAGGCATATGTACAGCAGTACCCACAAAGTAGTACTGAGAGCTTCTCCCTGGCTAGGCGCGTGGCGACGTAAAACGATGCAAAGCGAGAATGTCCCAGAATGTACCACAGGAGTATAGCCAACATGAGATGCAAAGGACGCATGTACAAACCATGACCGTATGTATGGCACCGATATGTTAATTTCAAAATGATACGTTGGCAACGTTACACAGCAATACTCATGTACCGCGGAAATACGCATGTACTACCCCGGCACCGATCATGGCCACGTATCGTCCCGTAAACACCGCCGTGTGTTCAACGAGTGTTAAACAAGCAATCGCCACCCGAATAGGTGGCAACCGGTAGCACACAGGCCGTCCCAAGTACAGGACCACATTGACCGTAAATATCCATGACAAAATGCCAAGGGATAGTCAGCACGTACGAACAGCCGCAGATATACTACCGATGTGACGGAGGAATACATGCAGGAAGCACACATGCAGGCGATACCGACACCAGACAACATAAACAAAACCTACACTCCTAGAACAACGGACAGGTAACTTGCAGCTCCCCAGCCAGGGATGGAGCACACACACAAGCATACCGTGTATGTATAAATGCAAGGCCCACAACCCGTACCCGTCACCCACATCCGCCGATATACCCCATCGCACATATCAAAGGGATACAAGCCGCAATAGCAGCAAAAACATACAGGCAGTCAATGACAGCGGCATAACCGCAACATCTCGCGTGGGAAACACTATCAGCAGCGGATGCATACCTGCATCCGTTGTGTAAAGGAATACAAGAGCAATGTTATACATCTGAATGCAAAACGCCATCGACAGACGCCGCCAGGACAGGGACACCCACATGTCAAACATAATACCATACCCAACACACACAATCCACGGCGAACACCACAGCGAAATGTACCTGACGCCACACATAGCGGCTGCAGTCACACATAACATAACACAATACATACCATCCCCACGAAGGTAGTGCAAATAACCAACGCCCAGCTGAGGAATGAACCATGCCCTAGTTCCGGCCAGCGTGTACTGCGAATGGAGGAGATGCACAGGTGATATGCGCATAAGTACACACCGAGGAACAGCTATTGGTGTGATGAACCCACATGTCGCAGGTGACAACGGATATAAGGAAGACTCCTAGGATATTCAAACTGTATGTTCATACCGAACAAATACAACCAAACGGCTCGAGTGAGAATAAAGTATCTAGCGAGACTCGAACGGAATACGGAAGTCAACACAGGAAAGGTATGTAGAACCCACGAGATGTACTGGTGTGTAACGCATGATATGTATGATGAAGCTGCACTGTATGTGAACGGTGTTTGTAAGTAAAGATACCTGTCCATAAAGCAGAGAGTGGTGAAAGGTGGTTATGTAGTGCTAACCCGCTGAGCATACCAACGACTGTGGACACCGTGTGCACAGCAGTGGGACATCATGTACACAGCCGGGATAACCCAAGGGCTGCCATAGGGGGGCAAAACACAGAACAATGCCACCACCCACGCCGATGCTGGCAGTGGATGTCCAACAAGGAAGTGCCACAGCAGGGGATAGGACATGTATGTATACTGTCACAGCACACATGTGTATGGGGC
>NC_056741.1:1604334226-1604394226 GCF_019279795.1 Protopterus annectens
CTTTCCATGGACCTGGCTGACAATCATACAGCCTTCATTTGCTATGCTGGACACCTGGGGGGTCACTCCCACATATGCTCTGACTGGGTTCACGATGATGTGGAGTTTACTCAACATACACACATTGCCAACATACGGGCTGACAGGTTCGGTGAAGACATCTCCACACCCTCCCCCCCACATGAAGAGATGTCTGTACTGGCGGTTTGTGGTCCCCGAATGTTCTGTGACGCACGGGTGGAACATGCTCTCTCCAGGGTTGTGAACATAGCATCCATGGGACCAGCTGGTGACTCGACTGTGTACTCCACGATCTCATTGAGGAATTAGACCCACAGTTAGGACAGCTGTTTATTTGTAGCCTCACCTCGGGTAACGTACCGGGTTGTGTCGCACGGCGACTGTAGTCCCACGTCACAGGGCCAATGCCTCCACTGACCCTGGTTATTACTGTCCCATTACCATGAGGAGACCTATCTGCAAAGACATGGGAAGGAATCATACTGCGGCTCGTAGATGAAGGCATAGGGGACCTGCATACTTTGCATCCAACCCGGTTTGGCTTGGTCAGGGGCGGTTCATGCGTTTAAAGCATGGTTGACGTTTTCGGGACAGTCACCGAGGCCATTGATGGGGGTCTTGCAGTCCATACAGCCTACCTCGACCTGGCAAAGGCCTTCAACACAATACCCCCCCGGGTATCATTGATAAACCCATCGGCTTGGATGTGAACACGTACATCGCAGGATGGGTTGTAAACTGGCTTTGTGACACGGCCCATGCGGTCATAGTTGCTGGCAGCATGTCGGACCTACTGCCTGTCGCAGGCGGTGTCCCACGGGGCTCTGCCCTGGGTCCACTCCTCTTCTACATCTACATTTCCACAGTACAGGCACACACAGGGGTGTTATGGGTGACATTGTTTGCAGATGACTGCGAACCGGGTGCCATAGTGGGACGGACATCTGACACAAATATCCTTCAAAGGGGCCTCCCAGATATGCATATCTGCTGTCAGGGACATGGCCTACAGCTAAATGCAAGGTAATGCAAAATCATACCCGTCGAGGAGAATGAGGTCACCCCTGTCTGGCATATGGGTGGCAGTCCACTGAGCGCAGGGGTAATTACCAGGGATCAGGGGACACAGGTTGTCGGTCACCATTCGTTCAACACACACGTTGCTATCGTGGTTCGGTGGGACTTCTACATTGCCCACCTGTTTGTGCAGGGATTCACATCTAGATCAGGGTAGGTCATTGTCTCCTTGTACTCATTACATGTTACACCTATGATTGAGTACATTGCCCCATTCGGAGGTTATCTGACCCGACACCTACAGCAGCTGGGAAGGCCTCATAGGTTAATTGTCATACAGATGCAGGGTGTCAGGGATTTGTGTAATGCTGCCCCCTGTTAGGACCCCTGCTCCATTCGGTCACATACCTCTTGTTCGGTGTTGACCTGTGCCTGACATACGAGGCCATGTTGACCCATATGTCATGTCTATGCTTCACCTACTGTATCTACATCCCTCGGAACCACAAGGGCAGGTGACGTGAACCTTGACGCGGTCATTAATAGGATGTGTTGGAGTGACACATACGTCACCCACACACTCACTATGCTGTGGATCTACATCACAGTACATGTGAGGCAGAGATCCTTGCTAGCCTTGTTTGGGGGTATCTTGTCCGTTGGATGGGGGATTGCAGATATACCCCAGGGATTACATCATTATCACTGCTTGACAGAGGTACGGCAATATCATAGGCATTTTATCTGTGGACCGGAAGGTTGGCAAAGGAATCCTAACTATGGTGTAGGGTTATGACTGACCTTGGGTGGATAGCCTACCCTGTACCTATGGACCTATGCAGCTATGTTCATAGTTTGTCCCATTTACACTTGTCTATCCCCTATCCTCTTTCTCATGTGTATATTTCTGTGGCACGTGATTGTCCTCTGTATTACCTGCAGGTATGCTGTCTACAGTGCACATACGTCATGGTTGATTACAATGTATCTGTGTCCCTACCACTGTGATACTGAGGACTACCACACATCCTTCACAACATTACATGCATATGTCCATTCTATTATTCTTTGGCCTATGGGGGGGTGTTAAGGCAACGGTTACACGCGTCCCTGTTTGTGCACGCTTCATGGTGGTCTTTGACCAGCCTCCGTTCTTGATCGTGGGTTGGACGGTAGTGTTGCTGTGTGTTTGGCATGTGTTTTCATTGCCGGTACATCTGTGGGAGGTGTGGTTGGCACATGTTCCTCTTTGCAGGGAGCCCCATCCTGGGGTTTTGTGTCATGCATCTACACTTGGCACGTGCCATATGTCCTGTGCTATTCCCACAGTTGTGTATGCCTTCATGCATTACTACTGCATGTTACTGGCTGTTTGTATGTGGTAAACATGGTGATTGTGGTGGTTGGCTTGGCCTATTCCCATGCTAGGACATACACATCTGTCAATTAAGTTGTTAAAGTCAGACTGTAACACTCATTAGGCTTTTGAAAATGACAGTCAATTACATAGGAAGCTCAGTTTCACAACGTTTTAATAGTGTGCACCAGGAGGCAAATAACTATGCAGTACAAGTATAGAGTTTTGTGTTACTCTATACAGGAAGCAGTTTTATGTGTATTGTGTTTACAATCAGCTTTTGCCCACCTTAATGACGTGGTCACTCACAGGGCATTTACATCACTATAGTCCACAATATTCTATTCATACGACGGTGCTAAGGTAATGCTTATTAAATGTTTTCCCATGAGAATAGCACAGCCTTGCAAGGCACCTAGTCAATTAGAATGTCCTTCTGTAAATGTTGCTCTGTCATGGTTCCAAGCCTGTTCAGATACAATAGTCAGTTCATTTCCTACTAGGTTCCTTTGTCTCTCTGGTGAGCAGCTGTACTCTATCTTCGATAGAGCTCACAAGGCCATCCTCCTCAGTGGAAGGAAGAAAGATATACATGTACATACATTTATTATTCTCTAACCCAGCGGATAATTAATGCTGAATGACATATGCCTGCTGAACTGGTTACTGCCAGGGTCAGAGTTCAATCACACTGCAGCTACGATTCAGGCAATTACATGCATGATAAGTTCTACTGCCATATTGTAAAATAGAATACAATGCATTATACACTATTTGCTTCTAAACTAGCACGTCATATATGTTTAGATATATATTTTTCTAACATTCTCCCTCCTTTTAATGCTTTTATTCTATCCAGACACATATACAACATTATTTCATTCCCTAGCCTCTTCCTCTCTGGAACTTTTAACTAGGCAAGTCATTTGTTTTACATTTCAGAAAGAATTTCATTTGGTATTAACAAATTCCACTCCAGGTCTTGATACATAGTCTCGGTTACAGATACGTCAACAGAGTCCCTAACTAATCCTTTCATACAAGGTATCCCGCAACAGACACATGCTCCCAATATGAGCAAAACAACACAAATGGCAATCAAGATATTCAGTATGAGTGAACCCCATCCACCAAATGGTTTCTGGAAATAGTTTGTCAGTGGGTTTGGGCCTGGTTTCGCCATGGCTGATACCTGCTGTATTACCTCTAGGTGGTCGTTGATATCGTGCTTATTATGTGGTATATACGCACAGCAGTCTTCTTTGATAAGCGCGCACGTACCACCTCTCGCCAGGGTGCAGTCAAGCCATTACATTTTGTAGCACAACAGTTCTCATTGCATTCAGTTCATCAGTCACAAGTTCGAGAGCGGAAAAGTCGCATTGCTCATTACTTCGAGATGCTTTGACAACTTCCTCAGTTCCCTGATTGATTTCACTGCTCCATAAGCTGGGATTATTCCAGCCCAGGATATAACAATGTCACTCAAGTCCATATGAGTCAATTTTCCTTTATCTCTTACAGAAGAATAATCTTTCCAAACAGCTTCGATTTCACCCACTGGATTAGTAGGTTTCTCGACTGATTTCCCAGTTCTTCGAGCTATATCTCTTACATTTCGTATCGTACCCAGAGGCAATTCTGCAGTATGTCATATGGCTGGAACCAGATAACCCAAAAAACAACTGCCGGACCAATTCTCAGGTAACCATTGATATGCTTTTTTCCCACAAACAAAATAACAATATTCTACTTTACTACTGATGCGGGTTAACTCTGCATGTAACATTTTCCTGTCTATAACAGACAACTGTTTATACAATTCAGGATGTTTCTGCACATCTTTCCACGTTGTTCTCATTAAGCTTAAATACGAATCATGAATGGTGCTACAACTAGTACTGTGATCTTTGGCTGTTATATGACATTTGTAAGACACAGTTATGTTACAATTACTCACACCAACTTGGACTGTATCATGTTTATAAAAACAAACAATTCCTTTTTGTGTAACAGGTAAGTACAGTGCCACTATGTCCTGTGATCTCACAGAACCTGTATCAAAAGGTAGATATTCACAAGTCTCAATTTATCCCCAAGGGGACAGCAGACATCAAAAGTCCTCCATATGCTGTAGGTATGGCTGTACAAACCCAGCAATTTGAAATGTTCATAGTCTCTACATGCACACGCTTCATGGCTAGGTATGTGTTGAGGTTTGGATGCCAATCTGTGGCCAGTTCATCACGTCTCATTATTTGTATCTGTGTAGTTATATGCAGGAAAGATCCCAGCAAAAGAAAAGTCACCACAAACATGGTTAATAGGTGTATGATCAGTATGACAGTAAACCAATGTGTTTGGGGTTGCTTTGTATTGTTATACACTCTGCCCCTGGTCATTCTGTCTCTGTGGTATATCGGCTACGACATGTAAATCAGACTGGATATTCTTTACCGGTTTGCAAAGGGTCAGGTGAACCCAGGACGACCTCTCCGCAACCTTTACTGTAGTAGGCGTTGCCAACAGTACCTGGTACGGACCTTCCCACGTTGGACTCGTCCGGTTACTTGTTTGGATAACAGTCAACCACACCCAGGATCCTGGAGTCAGCTCTGCGTCTGGCTTCATTTGTTCTTTATCTGAAAAAGAGTTTAACTGCAAAACAGTGTTATTGGTTAACAATCCTCTCATGTAACTGGCTAATGAGCCATCGACCTCCAGTTCTGCAGGCATGTGAGCTTTACACTGTGGCACATAATATGCCATTCCAAATACTACTTCAAAGGGGGTCAAACCCTTTACATTTGGAACTGTTGTCATGCTCAGCAATGCTAGAGGTAGACAGCAAATCCAATTCGTCTGGGTGTCACTCATCAACCTCCTCAACTTATTTCTCGAAATCCCATTGTACCTCTCCACCAGTCATGCTGACTGTGGGTGGTACATGCAATGATTATTCAAGGAAATCCCAAAGAATCCCCCAGGTTGCTGGATTGTCTGGTTCACAAAATGTGTTCTATTGTCACTGTAGCTTCTTTCCGGTATGCCAGATCTAGGGATACTTTATTTTACTGGGGCCTTTGCCGCTGTTGCTGCATCCGGATTCCTGGTTGGAAATGCTTCCACCCATTTTGAAAACATATCTATAATCACTAAACAGTATTTCTTCCCTTCACATTTATTCAGCTCTATAAACTCCATACAAATAGTATGGAACGGATATGGTGGTGTAGGGTAACTCCCTCGTTTCGGTTGGAATGCTCCCTGTGCATGATGTGTACTGCAAATATGACACGCTGCTCAAAATGTTTGTATGTGGTTCCTAATTCCGTATGTTAGGAATATTCTGTTAACCAACTGTACCATCCCCCCTGTTGAGACATGGCTCTGCCCATGGCTCAACAAAGCCGCATATCTAAATAAATTAGACGTTAATATTGGCTTTCTCACTTTGGAGATGTACAGTCCGTCTTCAAGGATTGCTCCTCGTCTTACCCACGTCTGCTTTTCTGCTTTCGTAGTTGATGTTTGCATTGTTTCTAACATTTCTAAATCTAGAATCTCTGAGGATTGTCATTCCTCATTCAAAAAGAAAGTTTCTGAGTGTGAGGCTGCTTGTTTTGCAGCTGCATCAGCTCATGCATTACCTTTCGTAATCTTATCCTGTTGCTTTGTATGAGCTGCACATTTACAATTAGCTACTTTAGTAGGTAACTGAATGGGATCTAATAAATTCAAGAACAATTGCGCATGATTAATCGGTTTACCAGTGGATGTTATCATTCCCTATTCTTCCACTGCTGCGCATAAACATGCACTGTAGAGACAGCATACTGACTATCGGTATATATGTCCACACATCTGTTTTTCGCTAGAGTGCAAGCACGTGTTAAAGCTATCAATTCTGCTGCTTGAGCAGACAAGTTATGCTGCAGGGGTTGGGCTTCTACAATCTCAATATCAGTAACTACTGCATAACCTACTTGATTCTTTCCTGTAGGACCCTTTCTACATGATCCGTACACATAAACTGTCACCTCTGCATCATCTAAGGGTATATCAGTAATATCCTGCCTGGGTAAAGTTATTTGCTCCATTTCCTGTAGGCAACTGTGTGGTGTGCCATATACAGGTGTCGGACGTGACGTTGATGGGTTTAATGTTGTACAACGTTCAATCACCATATGAGGTTGACTCAGGAGTATGGTCAAACAAGAAAGATGTCTAGCACGGGTCAGGAATGCTATTTTCTCTTGCAGCTAAATTATCGCAACTGCATGAGGCACTCTCACAGTGAGAGGGTGGAATAATACCATTGATGCCGAAGCCTGTACTGCCATGGCTGCTGCAACAACTGCCTGTACACAATGTGGCAATGACCGTGCCACTGGGTCCAACTGCGATGAGTAGTAAGCTATGGGGCATTGCTTACTTCCATGCTGTTGCGTCAAGACTGACGTCATATATCCCTGCTTACAATCTACAGTCTGAAAACATCTGTTATGATAATTCGGGAGACCTAAAACAGATGTTGAAGCTATCAATCATTTTAGTCTGCAGAAAGCTGTTTCTGCTACTGGAATCCAGTGTAGTATATCTTGTGCTGCCATAGGTGTATTAAAGATTAAAGCAGACAATAGAGCCTATTCAAAAGCATAGTTTGGTAACCAGCTTCGACAAAAGTTAGTCATCCCAGGAAGGACATCATTCCCTTCTTGGTAGTTGGCTTGGGTGCTTGTGAAATTGCTGCCTTCCTATCTTCATCTAATGTTCTACCCTCCTTGGATACCACATATCCCAGGTACTTGACCTGTATTCTCCGAAGTTGCAATTTATGCTTGTTTACTTTATGTCCCTGTTCTGCTAAATATTTCAATAATGCTATTGTATCTTCCCTACATTGCTGCTGGGTAGGGGCCGCAGGCAGGATGTCATCCACATAAAGTAGAACTTGACTGCCCCCGGGTGGAGTAAACCCCGGCAGGTTGCTAGCCATCTCCTGTGCGAATATCGTTGGACTTTCACAGTATCCCTGCGGTAGCCGAGTATGGCTGTATCTGTTACCCTGAATGTAAATGCAAACCAATACGGACTATCTGGATGTATAGGTATTGAAAAGGAAGCATAGCTTATATCTACCACGGTAAGATACTTCTGTTGCGGGTTCATATCATTCAATATAGTGTGTGGGTCTGGCACCATCGGTACCCTAGGTATTATTGCATGATTTACAGCTTGTAAATCCTGTACCATCCGCCATTCCCTGTTTGCTTTTCTAACAGGAGATAGAGGGGTATTGCATGGTGAATAGTGATTACTTTGTGGATGGGGAATTCCCTCTGTAACTTTCCGGATATCTTCCGGTGTCCACGGTCTATACACTAGGGGAGTTGGGTCCTGGCCTTCCTGTCCTGCCTGAGGGTTTGGTACTTCAATTAATTGACAGATTTCCTCACTCTGTTCTAGTGACTCTCTTCTTAGTTGAGTGTCCCTAGGTGTTTTACGTGTTCGGGATGTAGTTTCAATAGCTTCTCTTACAAATGGTTGTTGTGATACCTCTGTTGCCACAGGATAACGTGGGGGGGGACTAGCCTGCCCTCCCGCTTCATATCCTGGATGTGGTATCGGAGGGGGTGGGAGGGGGGGGCGTCGCTACTACTGTATTATTATCTTCTTTGTTTACGTATGATGCTTTCACATTTTTAGTCTTCTGTTCCCTTCGGTTCACTACCTCAATCCACCTATGTGCTTGAGGGATACCCAAATGTCGCTGTTTTTTAGCCTGAACATCTTAGGGTTGCCACCTTTTCAAATGCCCAAAGTGGGACATTTTTGGTAGGAACGTGGGATTTTGCAGGGCAAAACATACCCATGGCCAGTACAAAGGACAGAAATTTACTTTTTGCCAGAATAGAAACTTATTCTTGTAGCATTTGAGTTGCTTATTCTGTTTATTATAATATTTTGGTGTTTCAGATACCAAATATCTGTTTTATGATACTATTAAAGAAAATATAGGAAATATTTTTGTCCTAAGATATCAGGACATTTGCGATTTGTTCAGTTTTTTTGCAGGACACAACTGGCCAAAGAGGGACTGTCCCTCGCAAAGTGGGACAGGTGGTAACCCTAGAACATCTGCATCACATTTTAAGTGATTCCAATGTTTTACTAACGATATTTTGTCTAATATACCATCCATGTCATATTTATTACCCCACTTTGCAAAATATCTCACATTATCTGCTCTCTGCAATTGTATATACTTCGCATCATCCGTCAAAGGCGGATCTGACGATCTCTTAGTGCACTAATTTCCCATGTCTTCTAAACGACTGTTACGTAACCCTTCTCTCGTACCACGTGGTATCTCCTTCCCTGTATCCACTGTAGTGTCTACAATGACTATTTACTCTACTCTGTGTTCCCCTGATCTATGTCCAAATGTAAAACTACTTGAATTGGTCTTCGACCTGCTATCACAACTGTTAACAAAAACACAATGTAGCCTGGTGCCTGATCTACAACAGAGACAAAGAGGCAAACTCTCCTTACCTGAGCCTCCCGTTTATGACTGCACGTTTTCTTCTTGGGATCCAGTTTTCTGCTTTTCAGCCACAGATCAGACAGTGGACAGCCTCTTTACACACAACAATTCAGTCGGAGGTCTTTTCACTCAAGAAGAACCATTTAGGCAACTTCTCCTGCGCAGATTTCTTACCACCCATGCACTCTGACCTGTAGCTTACCAAGGGAATTCCGGCTAAGAAGGACCACAATGTCAAATAAGTTGTTAAAACCAGATTGTAGAAATCAGTAGGCTTTTCTAAATGACAGTCAATAACACAGGAAGCTCAGGTTCACAACGTTTTAGTAGAGTACACCGGGAGGCAAAAAACTATACAGTACAAGTATAAGAGTTTTGTCTGACTCTATACAGGAAGCAATTTGTTTATATAGTGTTTACAATCAGCTTTTGCCCACCTTACTGACGTGGTCAGTCACAGGGCATTTCCATCACTATGGTCCACAATATTCTATTCATACGAGGGTGCTGAGGTAATGCTTTTAAAATGTTTTCCCATGAGAATACCACAGCCTTGCAAGGCACCTGGTCAATTACAGTGTCCTTCTGTAATTGTTGCTCTTTCAAGGACCCTGGACTGTTCGGATACAATAGTCAGTTCATTTCTTAATACGTTCCTTTGTCTCTCTGGTAAGGAGTTGTACTCTATCTTCGATAGAGCTCACGAGGCCATCCTCCTCAGTGGAAGGGAGGAAGGTATACATGTACATACATTTATTTTTCTCTAACCCAGCAGATAGTTAATGCTGAAAGACATAAGCCTGCTGAACTGGTTACTGCCAGGGTCAGAGTTCAATCACACTGCAGCTAAGCTTCAGCCAATTACATGCAAGATCATTTCTACTGCCATATTGTACAGTAGAATACAATGCATTATATACTATTTTGCTTCTAAACTGGCACTTCATATGTGTTTCTATATATATTTTTCTAACAACATCCATCCGGCCATATGCATGTTATTCCATCCTTTGCCTTGGCCGTGGGTGTTTGGCCGTCCGGCAACGCTACTCTCCACATGTGATGTCCCACCTTCCCCTTCTGTGCCTGTGGCACCCTGTTAGGACGTCCTGTTTGGTAGGCACATATGTGTTTGACATGTCTGCATAGCTAATCATGGGTACGGTGGTTGAACATCCCGACTTGTCCACATGTGTACAGTTATGTGCACCGTGGCGTGTGCAAGCCTATGGGGTTTGGACGGGTCCATACCACATGCGGGATGTACACATTCTGCCGACACATTCACATGCAGCCATTTGCATATCTGTACCTGAGGTGGGTTGGTAACATGTGGGGTACATATTTGCCCGCGTGGCACTGCCTAAGACAATACTTCTTACCACATTTCAGGTATGCCCATTGTGTGTAGGTGTGTAGCTGTGCAAGGCTGCTAGCTGGGTTGGGTGCACGGTCGTACATGGGTGGGGGTTACATGCTATAATGGGGCTATTGTGTATTACATTTGCATGCATGGGTTCTGCTTCTGGATATTACGCTTAGACATACGCCGTCCTGTGTATCGGCGAACACGTTGCTGGGTGTGGTACATGTTGCTATGCACATGTTTGCCTGTGTTTAGGGTATCTTGGTTCCTTCTTGTTGTTATGTCGACACGGCTACCCGGCTGTGTACTCTCACTACTGCTGGTGACCATTACGGTTGCCACCTTTTCCAATGCCCAAAGTGGGACATCTTTTGTGGAAACATCGGATTTTGCAGGACAACACATACCCACAGCAAGTAGAGATGACAGAACTTCACTTTTTTGCCAAAATATACGCTTATTCTCATAGCATTTGGGTTCCTTATTCTGTTTCTTATGCCATGTATGTGTTTCATATACAAAATATATGTGTTATGCTACTATTAAAGGTATATTGAGGGAATATTTTTGTCTGGAAATCTCAGGACATTTGCCATTTTTAATATTTTTTACCAGGACACAACTGCCCAAAGAGGGACTGCCCCTCGCAAAGTGGGACAGGTGGTAACCTTAGTCGCTACTCCTATGTTGGTGCGGCACGCTGACATGCTGCGGTACACCTTCTCTGGGTATGCCCACTGACAATGCATTGCAGGACGAACACGGTATTAGGCGTATCCTTTGTTCCTTGGACGGGTACACTTAGGGCTTCGTGGGTTGTGTTTGCTTCTCCGTTTTGTTGGGACGGGTACTATGTTGCATACTCTGCGTGCGTTTCATTCTGCACGGGCCCTGGCTGGTGCCATTACTATTATGGGCGACCTGTGGAAATCAGCACTTTAGGTTGCTCATCACCTGCCGGCTTAGCCACGCCTCCGGACACATCCTACTTGAGCTCGCTCACGTAACCTACGCACGTGTCTGTGGTTGCGGCGCGCACTCATTACTATGCATATGGCGCTACTACGCCGACTATTCACTGCACCGCCGGCGCAGGCCTTACACCGGCCTTGCGCCGAGCTTCATGAATCCCGGGGAAGGTTCTTAGACAAGTTAATTTACAGTCAGGTTTAGGATCAGATGGCAAAGGATTCCAATTTTATAAGAATTTTATGGACTGGCAGAAAAAGTATTTAAAAGCTACGAATAAGTGGCTATATGAAAGTTTTATGTATAAACACTTATGCAGTAGTATACTTAAATTTGCATGGAAAAAGGAAGATAAAAATAAAATAGAAAATTGGTGACCTATAGTACTGAATAATACAAATAAGATTTTTATGAAATGAATTCAGTAGATATTGAAAAGTAAAATGAAAGGAATTATGGAAGATAGCGTATACAATTTAAAGAAAAAAAGGATGCTGGGAATTCTTATTCTTAGTAAGGGAAACTGTAGATAATATAAACAGGACTGATGAGACAAGAGCATGACAGGAGATTTAAATAAAACTTTTAATACAGTCCAATGTAAACTTTTGAGGACAGTTAAGGAAGAGTACATTAGTGAGACAATTAAGAATGTGTGTTGTTCTGCATATACAAATTTTACTGAATGAATGGTTAAGAAAAGAAGTAGATGTAAAGAATGGAATACATCAGAGAATGTCCTGTGAGTAATACTATTTGCATTACTTATGAATGTATTAGTCAGGGATATAAATATGCACATAAGGTGCTACCTATATTACTAATGATGGAATAAAAAATCCAATCATGTTTACTTATGCAGATGCTATTATACTGATTATGAGAAAGTCTAGATGAAATAAGTTATAGGTTATAGATGTGACAATAAGAGGTACTGCCAGTCATGCCAGAAGAAGCAAGGCAGTGGATATGTAACATATGCCAGCATAAGCTGACTGGAGTTTTGTAAAGAATTATATGTCATTTGTATATCAAATTGATTTGTACAGATGCTTGTGTTTAAAAAATATATTTGCAAAATTGCTTGTGTTAAAATGTATCAACAGTATGCCCTGCTGAAAAGAAAAGAAATGTACATGTATTATTGTAATTGAATTAAATGTATAGGGTTTACCAGTGGATACTGGAAGAGAAGAGATTAATCACAATCCAGCTGCAGTAAACTTTGAGAAATAGTTGAAATTAAATTAGGCCATAAGATTGTATCTTACAATTCTGGTTGCAGCCAGAGACAAAATACTTGGGAAATTAGGAAGCCTTCTTTATTGTCTCTAGCAGGGAGCTAATTGCTACTCTGGAAGGGTAGAGGGTTGAAATTGTTGTATAACTTTCTGCAGCTGCAGGAGATCTGAGCAAAGCTCTATCTATTTGTATAGTAGCACATAGATACTAAAATACTGGCAGTTTCTAGCGATGGGGATAGTGCGGGAAACAGAGTCAGATGACCAGATGTGCGTGATGTCATTCTGTAAGCCAGAAATAATATTTAGATATTAGTAGGAGATTGCTCCCAGTATTCTATAGTCTGTCTTGGATCTGACAACAAGGACCATTTACCCACTTAATCTTGTCTTGCGCTAGAAAGTGACCAGGGATAGTAATTCTCTGATTTTCAATACTTCCTGTGACTGAAACTCTGGTGTTTACTGTAAATGGATATATTGTATTTTCATGTTCTTTTATTATTTATTATTAAATATATTTAAACTTTACATTATGACTGGTCCTTTTAGAAAAATATTTAAATTTTGACGGTAATTGCATATATTTATTTTGTGATAACTCTGGCCACTCCTGAAAGCCTTGCTGTTTGGTCAACATTACCATTTGCATTAATATTAAATTCAGTCAGTATAACCGGATACCCTTTTAACAGCCTTATAGTAATTAACAGGTGGCAGTGAATCTACCTTCTAGTCTTGTTAGAGTTGGTAGAGTGGATAATCTGTGCCAGCATTTCCCAGGTGCATGTGTGAGTGAAAATTAAATCACAAAGCATATGTGTGTCAGCTACTTGGAGCAGGGACACAAAGCACTGGTTTAACTAAGAAAGTGGTAGAGGACTAGGCTTGGGCACTCGGCGGAGAACTTATCTCTGAATCTGTGCCAGTAGGGGCATCTTACTGAGGACCTGGAGGGAGACAGAGAAATCCAGACCCAAGCTGACTGCATTCCCTGTGTGCTCTTAAGGGAAAACTGTGCTTGGTGCAGAGAGATCTGCATTTGGAAATACTGAGAGTATCTATTTGTACTCCAAATGAACGTCCCAATCCAGTGTCAGTGGTGAGGATTCAGGCTCCTTGATTACTGGCCCAGAGTGGGGACATCACAATATACACCGATGTTTAAAGAAAAAAAATGATGGACTGGGTGATATAGTAAAGTCAGGAGGAGTATTTTTCTAAATGAAAGAAATCTCTGTGTTAGGAATAAGATTTGGGGTCAAAAATCTAAGTGAGGAACAGTGGAATAGGATACTAAATGAAATAAACAGAGCTTTGTTTCTGGAAAACATCCATGCTATTGTTTAATATAAAGGTTTACTTGATTAATTCAGTTGCACTGGAAAAGACTGCATATTTAGCTAGTGGTTACATGTTGCCAATAATCTATGAAAAAGAAATACAGGTATTTTTTCTTTTATATGGGGTTCAAGACTGAATCCATTGATGACAGGAGTCTTATACATGAACAAAGAAGATAGATGTTTAGGATTAATAAACCCAATTGTTTATGCTGCTTCTTTGAATTTGAATTATGTTTTCTTTTGGATAAATGATAAAAATGAAAGTTAGTAGTAAATTTACTAAAGTACAAATATAAGTGGCATTGGGATATGTTTAAAAAATTCAAAACAAAAAAGTATGTTTAAATGAAGTAATGAGATGTTATCAAGAAAACATTCTTTTATGGGAAATAAAAGCTGATGAAACAGAAAATGAGAGGAAAATTCAGTATAAAAATATCACAATATAATATTATGTTAATCTGTGGGTTGAGCTAACAAATGAAAAAGTTAAATCTATAAAAGTATAAAAGATATGCCCCGAGATTCAATAAACTCCATGCAGGAATAGTGCTATTCCTGCATGGAGTTGTTTGTGTTCATTAAGCCTTAGCTTAATGGCAGTGCACCTTGCATATTCATGAAGGCAAGTTGCTGTTAAGGCTAAACAGACACGAACAGTGAACAAGTGCAGGGGGCATGTTTAAGTAGTGCACGGACATTGAACATGCCCTCTGCACTCAGAAAGTGCCGTGAGGCACTTTCAAACAGTATTTCAGGTTCAGTGGACACTGAAATGAAATTAAAATAAGCATGTCAGTGTCTGCAGACACTGAAATACCTAGTGGAGCAAGAAACAATGCAGGAGGTGTGTGACAGGTTCTTTCACACCCCCCCTGCACTGTAAAAGTGCCATACGGCCTTAGCGTTAACTGTACAAGTTTCTGCAGAATGCCCAGATGCCTGCCTGGCATACATCTCACCTTCCCAGAGCATTAAAGCAGTACAAAGCCATACATAATGGGGGGACAAAGCCACAAAAATAGGGACATGTTTTAAACATTGCACTAAGAAACCAGAAAGCAGATAGAATAAAAGGTTAACATTAGCACGGAACTCCTGAAGGGTATGAAGACTGAAACACAAATGTCTGCCATCTGAAAGTCCCGTATGGCCATACCCCTCAAATGTGCAGTTGTCTGCAGAATGCCCAGATACCTGCCTCACATACCTGTCAACCTCTTAGGGTTACAAAGCTGTACAAGGCCATAAATAATTAAAACTAATTTTTTCCCCTACTAAGGTATGTTTAAGTGTAACTGAGTAGGTGTGCACATTATGGCCCACTGACCAGCATTGCTTAAACACCCCAGAGGACATAAATAAAAATATTCACTTCAAACCTTAATGCTGAGATAGTGTAGTAGCTAGAGTCCCAGCTTTGTATGCAGGCATTCCTGGTTCAACTACCAAGACAGGCACTTTGCTTTTACATAGGAAAGCAGTGTTAACATTTTTTTTGTAAATGATGTAGTAAGTGATATTTGTCAACCAAAGTAGTGTAGTTGGTCTAAAATGGAAGTGTGAGTGCATATAACATGTGAAACCACCCATGTATACACAAGTGTTCCGTACAGTATAGTCACACCCCTTAGTAGTGTAAAGAAAGCACATAGAGGGACATCATGCAAGGTAAATCATATACACCTACTAAATGAAGTTATTATTCTAATATATCTAAAAACTAAATGTGAGGAATGATTAGTAGTGCTCAGCTATGCTTAACCAATTTACGCAATGATTTGATGTGAATATTAAGCAACAGTCAGCTCAGCTAAGCGGGTTTGCACACTATTAAGCAGTGCTCAACAATTTCTCCTTTAAGCATTGCTAAAATCAGATTAGTGGGTTTGTGCACTGCTAAGCTGTGTGGCAAAGAGCAGGAATATAGCCTTATTTAAACTGCACATGCGGGAACACAGTCAGTACCTGTTATAGTTCAACCTGTACAGGAACCATGGCTGGCATAGGTGAGGGTTCGTGCTTTAGGACGCAGCGCTTGGGCATTGTGGAGTCCAGGATCATGGCTGGACTCCTCATAAGTTACTATGATGAAAGACTGCTGTAGGGCTAGTACCAGGGCTCACAATATAAAGTGGAGGCCTGGGACCATCTCGCCCATGATCTCACCAGTGCTACTGGCATCTCTTGAACTGGTGAGCAGGTCCGGCACCACTATGCTGGCTGAAAGTGGGGGAAGGGTGTGCTCTTGGACCAGTGGATCCAAGATGCCAGGGCCAACCATACTCCAGCAGATTGTATGTATCACAGATATAGCTGTACCAAATTCTAGCCTGAGGATATGATAGACAGGTATGGATAATGTTTGTTTTTCTCCACTACAGCTTCAGCAGAGAGGGCTAGTAACATTGAAGCCCATGCTGACAGACTGCTGAGGGTGCTCCAACAGGCTGGTGAGTCAGAATCTATTTTGCAGTATATTGTGGAAATGATTAAGAAGGAGTACATTGTGTTGTGCTAGTAGGTATGATGTAACTGTGTTAACTGAATAAATAAAGTATGTCTGACTAATATTGATCTGAAATAAACATCTATAACACAAACTGTTGTGTTTACTCTGGTATGTTGTTGTAGACTTAGAATGGAGCTGTAAAACAAGATATAAATGCCCTATGTTAACCTTTGCTTTCCAGATTGTAGTAATTTAAAGGATTAATGCACAGTACACTATCTGTCATGCATCACAGGATTACAAGTTCAGACTGTCTAACCAAGAGACTAATAGGAATAAACCAGTGAAACAAAAAAACAGCAGGTCCCCAATAGCTCAGTGTGATGAGAAATAGCTTTATCGTTATTTTGACATGGTTCAAATCCAGAGAGTGGCACTAAGATGTGTGCATATCTATACACAAGGAATCAGGAATATATGTAAAAACTGTCAAGTAGTGTTAGCTATTTTCTGCACAGGTTTTACAGGTAAAGAAATGTTAGTAGCAGCTGTATGAATGGTATACTAATAAACTGTGTACAACTGTTCAACTGTCCCACCACAAGCCTGCAAATGACAGAAGAATAGGGACATACAACATACACACTACCCAATACATGTATCTCAAGTGTCATGCTGTCATGGCTAGTGGTCGCTGCTGCCAATAACCCTGGACACAGATAGGAAACCAGTTGAAGTATGCCAGTAGCACACTCACATAACAGCAGTTCAGGGTACCCCTCCTGTGCCAGATATGTAATCTTGACATGTATGAGTCTCCTCTAGTCATGTACCCAGAGTTGTCACAGTTTGCCCCATACCATTCCAGGTTGACAGTTTAATAGGTATGAAAATGTTAATGCAGGGAGAGTGGCAAAACGAACAGTTAGTGGCACACACTATCAAACCTTGAAAATGGCGCCAAACGTATAAATTCAAAATCTCAACAATATCGGCAGTTTTTCACTTCACCGTATATATATATCCAAACTAGTTCCTCTCATTCAAGGTTTGTATGCATCTTCTTACATATCCATCCAAGTCGCAATATAGAAAACGACATAAACCCCCCGGAGCATTAAATAAGATAAAAATATAATTTATTGAAATATGCAATCTGGCAAGCCCTTTCACCCGTAGGCTTCATCAGGCCAATGGAGTAACAAATTCTAAGTGCTGACTTTATAGTACTAAGACGTGACATCACTTCCTTAAAATCAATTAATACAATACTTTTGCATTTAAAAATATAGACATCAAGATATTAAAATAATTAAAATACTAAATAAGTAATCATGCAAGAAAATCATATTTACATAAGACTAAAATATAATGTAGAACTCCGCTATCTTTTGGAGACATAAATTAACTAAAAAGCTTTCCTTTTATAATAGTTTAAATATGTTGAGCTAGGTTCTTCATCTAACACGTACACCACTTAGAATATTCTTGCATACTTATTTAATATGTCAGTTTGTTAAAACACGAATAATTCTAATATGTTACGCTAAATTCTGCATCTAGCACCTGCACCACTTAAAATATTCTTACATACCTATTATTTAATATATCAGTTTCTTGGAATAAAAATAGACTGCTATGACAAATAACTGATAATATAAAATATGTTTTCACTATAAACTACATGTTCCAAGCTAAATATATAAGCGCAGAACTGAGCTATTATAAATTGTAACAATACGTTACTTAGCAACTTTCATTGCGTATACAAATATACATTGTATACGGAGCAACTTTAAAATAAAACAGTTATAAGGGATAGTAACCTTTGTTGCGTGTATAAATATATGATCGTCATCTTAAATACAATTTGCTAAAGCTAAAAATAACAATATCCAGTTTAAGACAATCTGGCATTTCGCTATAAACTGCAAGTCCCATGACTAATAATTGACTGAATATACATAATAAGCACATGACTAAACTATTAAACTATTATACTATTATAAAATAGGACGTAAGGTCCTATCACAGCTTTCATTGGATATATGAATCTCAAAAATCTTCTCTATAATAACATACGCAATAGACAAAACAATATTAAAGCAAAGCAATAATATGGGATGATGATGTAAGAAATCTCTTGTAACATACATTACATATATAATTACGTTGCTGTCATCTTAGTGCATAAGTACAATTGTTAGAGCTAAAAATTTACTATGTCCAGTATTGAAATAATTTGACTTATCAATTATATGTACAAAATTATGTATATAGAATATATGTTTTATTACATATGCATATTGCATATTTTATGTTGTACACATGATATAGAATCGTGTTATATATTCTATATACATAATTTTGTATGTATGTTACATCTATTTTATATGGGCTATACATTTCTTAGTTTTAACAACTTATCTGTTTCTCACTCATAGTAAGTTATTTAATATATAGATACTCGTGAAGGCTATGAAATTATGTAATATATGGCATGACTAAGTAATAATATTTCACTATTATATATTTAACTGAGAAATATTCTATTGATATCTACTTTGGTATTTATATTATTATATGTTTAGTTGATATATATTTCATTGATATTAATTTCTGTATTTTTATACCAGTAAGCAGTGTCTATACTTGTATATATGACACACTAAATAATTAATAATATATTATGATCATAACTCTACAATATTCATTTTTATTTTTATTTTTATTCTACTTCATCAGTTATTAGTAATATTTATATAAAACAATTCAGATCAATTTGGGTAATATGTATTTAGTGAGTCATGAAATATATAATTGATATGTCAAATTATTTCAATACTGGACATAGTAAATTTTTAGCTCTAACAATTGTACTTATGCACTAAGATGACAGCAACGTAATTATATATGTAATGTATGTTACAAGAGATTTCTTACATCATCATCCCATATTATTGCTTCGCTTTAATATTGTTTTGTCTATTGCGTATGTTATTATAGAGAAGATTTTTGAGATTCATATATCCAATGAAAACTGTGATAGGACCTTACGTCCTATTTTATAATAGTATAATAGTTTAATAGTTTGGTCATGTGCTTATTATGTATATTCAGTCAATTATTAGTCATGGGACTTGCAGTTTATAGCGAAATGCCAGATTGTCTTAAACTGGATATCATTATTTTTAGCTTTAGCAAATTGTATTTAAGATGACGATCATATATTTATACACGCAACAAAGGTTACTATCCCTTATAACTGTTTTATTTTAAAGTTGTTCCGTATACAATGTATGCAATGATTTATATACGCAATGAAAGTTGCTAAGTAACGTATTGTTACAATTTATAACAGCTCAGTTTTGCGCTTATATATTTAGCTTGGAACATGTAGTTTATAGTGAAAACATATTTTATATTATCAGTTATTTGCCATAGCAGTCTATTTTTATTCCAAGAAACTGATATATTAAATAATAGGTATGTAAGAATATTTTAAGTGGTGCAGGTGCTAGATGCAGAATTTAGCGTAACATATTAGAATTATTCGTGTTTTAACAAACTGATATATTAAATAAGTATGCAAGAATATTCTAAGTGGTGTACGTGTTGGATGAAGAACCTAGCGCAACATATTTAAACTATTATAAAAGGAAAGCTTTTTAGTTAATTTATGTCTCCAAAAGATAGTGGAGTTCTACATTATATTTTGGTCTTATGTAAATATGATTTTCTTGCATGATTACTTATTTAGTATTTTAATTATTTTAATATCTTGATGTCTATATTTTTAAATGCAAAAGTATTGTATTAATTGATTTTAAGGAAGTGATGTCACGTCTTAGTACAATAAAGTCAGCACTTAGAATTTGTTACTCCATTGGCCTGATGAAGCCTACGGGTGAAAGCGCTTGCCAGATTGCATATTTCAATAAATTATACTTATATCTTATTTAATGCTCCGGGGAGTTTATGTCGTTTTCTATATTGTGACTTGGATGGATATGTAAGAGGATACATACGAACCTTGAATGAGAGGAACTAGTTTGGATATATATACAGTGAAGAGAAAAACTGCCGATATTGCTGAGATTTTGAATTTATACGTTTGGCGCCATTTTCAAGGTTTGATAGTGTGTGTCACTAACTGTTCGTTTTGCCACTCTCCCTGCATTAACTTTTTCAAAAACTAATTGTATTATATTAAGGGGAGAGTATTTTACTCAGCGGCCAATATTTTCTTCTTTCTAATTCTTAGTTTAATAGGTATGTTTATGCTTCAGAAGCTATAGACCATAGGTAGATGTAAAGTGAGGGCAGACTCATACAGTATTGAGCAGTACTGCTGTGGAATATAGAAGCATAAACAGTTGTTAATGGACTTTTTGTCTCACCCCCACCCCTCCTCTGCATCACTAATTATTAATCATATACTACGGGTATGTTGTTCTCCAAACCTAATGTTGGGACTTGTGTTCTATTATTGTTCATATATTTGATTGGTTGCATATTAACATACCTTTTTCAAATACCATTGTTGGTGGCCTGTTGCCTTCAATGTTACTGGCATGCTGTTATGATGCATACTGTTGTTCCATTTATGCATGTGTTCTGTTTGCTATGCAACTGTTTCAAATCTGTTTTATGGGGTTAATTGGAATACCCACATATGCTGTTATAACTAATCTTGAAATGTGTTGTTCATGACTAACCAACATAAGTTGTAAAACCTCAACACCATAGCACATTTGGGAAGGCAGATCCTGGTGGATCCACCTGTCTCGCCTCATCTGGCTGTGGCACTAATCACCAGCATGTCTGGGACCCAACCCAGGACTTCTTTGTCCGCTTGTCCTGCAACACCTTCAGATGTAACCAGGGACTGTGCCCCTCCCCCCTGGGACCAGACACGGACAGGAGCCTGGCACCCACAGTCAGCTCTGGGGTTTGGTGCACAGCACCATCAGAGTGGAGTTGGGTGGAGTGCTGCACCAGATTGAGGACTGCCTGGTGCACCTCGAGGGGCAGCCTGCCCCTCCTGTCCAGTCCCCAGCACAGCCACCTATGGGGCTGTGACAGTACAGTGGTGACTGCCCATGGGTGGGGACCTCAGTCCCACTATATCCATTTGTGGCTCATGGGCTTCGGATTCCCAACCACCCTCCCCGTCAAAGATGTTTACCTCCCTCATGTGTCATATACCACCCTTGTCTGCTGTCTTGTCTGTCTTATCTGTCTGTAAATGCAACCTATCCTTCTCAACCTACCTCCCCAAACATACCTACAGCCCTTTCCCAACATCCCACTCTTGCCTTAAAAAAAGGGCATCTGCCCCACAAAAAAGAAATTGCAGCATACATCGCTCTACATTTTGACCCCATGTACAGTGAAACTAATCAATCAACCCACAGATTATTCTGCAAATTTCGGTCACCAACACCCCTCCCTTTGGGGTGTGAGGCTGTAAATTCCAAATTCTACACATTCACAGCTGTTGCTGCAGAAGACATGCTGGGCTATGGTCCTTTCCTACATCTGTATTGCACATTCCTAGCTGCTTTTTCTAATGTTTTACCCCTGCTTTGCCTCATTTCAACACTTTCCTATCACCCTTTTTTCTTTTCTTTAATGAAAATTAGCGTGGGTATAAGCAGGAGTAAGTGGTGCTAAGTGAAGCTAACAGGACTTAACCATCTGTTAGAATCGCTTAGCTCTGCACAAAACCATGCGAACCCACTTACAACCGATTAAAAGTGACTTAATCACTCTGTCTCCAGCAGCCCTTGTTCTGCCTGGCAACAAAATAACCAACACTGCCAAGTCTCAAACCCAGAATGCTGTGCATTACAACCACAGCAGCATACCACCACACCATCTGACCTGTACTAATCAAGAATGCTTTTACAAACATATCATGCATTCTGGTCATTTAACATTAATGAAAACAGTTATTACTTCCAAGTCTGGAACCCAGGACCCTGTGCACTATAATCACAGTAACATACCGCTATACCATCCAAGCTGTAAGCATTGCTAATGTTTTTACAAACATATCATGCACAACAGTCATTTAACATAAGGGGAAATTATATATCTGTAGTACTCTTATATGCATATATGTATATATATAGATACCAATATGTGTGTGTATCTATATATATATGGATCTACTTTGTTCGAAAATGCGTTATATCAAACAAAGTAGATGCCACTTCAACGAAAGTGCATTGCAATGAAAGTGCTCTTTCACTGAAGCCTAGCCACCAGATTGGATGACTAAACAAAAAAAACCCACAGAAAACATGTTTTGCAGGGGGCAAACCCCCTGCATCCCCCATGTGGGAGCTGTGCCCCCCACACTCCCCTACTTAAATATACTAACTCCAAGATCACACTACAGTGAGGAAAAGGGAATATTCCCATTCCACGCTGTATTGTGATCTCTGTACTTCGTTTTCAAAGTTTTGGTACTTCGAAAAACTGGTCTCGACCAAGTGGGTTTTGAAGTACTGAAACTTCATAGAAACGAAGTAGACCCATATATATATATATATATATATATATATATATATATGTACTCGAAATGCTGAAATCTTGAATTTCAGCATTTTGAGTCCATGAAGCCGAAGCCATCACAACACCGAAATCCCACAAAGTCAAAATAACAAACCCGAACACCCAGCATACACTACACCACACACAAATCACAACACCCACACCACAAAAAACATAAACACAATGAAACACCACACATACACATACTTACACTAAACAAAAGCAGGGGGCAAGCTCCCCTGCACCCCCTACTTATATATACTAACTCCAATATCGCACAAATAAAAAAAAACCTCACACACACACATTCTACAGTCCCTCATGCACACAGACATCACACATACACATAAGTCAGAAAAACACTCACATACACTCACTCACCTGAAAGTCCGAACACAAACATCCCATACAAACACTTCCCATAATTTAGCGTCACTGCATAAGTGCGGATTTGACATATTCACATTTACGCTTATGCACTTTGGCTATTTTAAAGTTTCGGCTTCATGGACTCGAAATGCTGAAATTCGAGATTTCAGCATTTTGAATATATGAAGAGAAACAATAGAGACATCTTTGAAATATGGCTGGCATATGTATAGAAGTCTGCTAGAGTGGCATGGTTTGCTTTAAAGTACAATTCCAGATAGATTCCGTGTGTGAAACACAAATGACTCTCATTATTTACTGATGCCAATGCTCACATCATCCCAGTTACTTCTCAGAAACCCACAACTGTTATGGGCAACAGACCAAACATATGAGCAATGCATCTGGACACTGTCTAGACATCTGGACAGTGGAGTGGTATGACCGCAGTCACTGAACAGAATGGAAAAATCCCATGACAGCTGCCAACCATATCACCCAGCACCTTCTGAGCCAGAGTAAGGCAAACATGACACTACCCCAAATCAGCTCTGGGCAATTACCCATGTACATCCATATATATCATGCACTACAGAGATGGAACTGTAGGGAAAAGGAGATAGTGGTGCAAAAATGTCCACCCACAATCATTTGCAACACAGTTACAGCAACATACCAGTACCCCAAAGGAACTCTAGACTAGAATGACTGCTTGAACAAACATATCCTGATTGCCAATCAGACACTGCACCAACATATACTGGCCCAACTCACAGTGCACTGGGAATCCTAATGTGTTACAGGACATTTCTCAGTCTGTTCCTACAAGCATACACATCTGATAGACCCCCAGCATCTGTAACAGCATGCACAGCCAGATAGACAAAGGATCTATGACATTCACATCTGCTACTCTCCATACTCAACCCAAAAAAACATCTACACACAACAGTGCTACACAGTCTTGGCAGTCTGTTCACAATGGCCAGACATACATAACTCACTTATGCACAGATTTCCACAGAATATCAAGGGTGTGAGACCATATTAATGACCACTGCCGCATACCACTTCCAGAAGTCTGCTAATTCAAAGGGATGATACCTGGAGTGCAATCACTAAGTAATGATATACCACACCTCTGAACCTCTTACTGTAAGACATATGGACAAAGCATGACATACTTGGGGGCAGGGGGCCAGAAAGGGGGACATATCTCACATAATGGTGTTACAAACTGAAACAGTTGCTGGTGTCACAGGGTTTGTTGTAACATAACATCCCTGAAGGATATGATGTCTGAAACACCAATGGATGTCAACAGTCACTGACTACAATCCTCACATTATCCTACTGATTCCACAAAAATAAAAGTTGTCTGAGGAACAGACCAAATCTAACAGGCAAACCTCTGGGCAGTCTATGGACATCAGGACAGTTGAGAGGTATGTCAGAGACATATTACTGTCAGACATCAAGTCATGCAGAAAATGCATGTCCAGGCAAACCCTGGTAATTTAGCAACCCTTTATGTGTATAATAGCACTACTAACTTACAATCTGTATCCAATTCTGGAGCTTGGTCCCACATGTTGTTGAACTGTCTCTACATGTCCTGTCCTGAGAGGTATTCCCACATACTGTCTGTGAAGCTGTAGCCCCCACACCTCCATAATGTCCTCCACACAGACAAGGAAAAGGGGTAAGGCAGATATGAAGGGCATAATTATAGCACTGTGTTGCTATGGTGTTGGCAAATGGAAAGACAACACAGCTGCTTTGGATGCAAGTAGCAAGTGGGAGACACTGATTGCTGCACAGACCATCACCTGCTCATGAGCAGTGCCTACAAAAGGAAATCTGCTGCCTATGCAACACAAGTCTCAACCCATCTACACAAAGACAGATTGTGACTACACAAACCTAACCATTTGCATTGTTGTGATGACACTCTTTAGCACTATAACAGGTATGTCAATCATGTAAGCTTGTAATGGAATGCAGAAGGCAGATGCAATGATGTCAAATGGGACATTAAACACTAGGCTGCAACAAGACCTGCTGGACTCACATGCTGCTGTCGGGCACCTATGGCCATTCCTGCTTGGCCTGTCTGCATTGATATGGAGCACATCTCTGGCCCTTGAATCACCCCAGCAAAGGTCAGCTCATGTATGACTACTGCTGTAGTGTCTGTTGTCCAATGCTGTGTGTGTCACTGTTAGGTCAGCTACCTGGGATGTTGTAATTATTCATATGTCACCTGTGAATGCTACTCTGATACATATGCTTGTCTTACAAATGTAAGAGATGTAGATAGGGTATGTGCATACTACACAACAGGTGCAGATGTGTGTGTTGAACTGTATGTGATATACTGAGCCCATACCTGACAACTGTCCAGAGTTTTGCAGACTGACCACATGTCTGCCTCATATTTGTACTCAATGCCTCAAACAGTTGTGTATTGTCTGGCACATCACTGGCATCCCATTGAAGACTGAACTCTTAACATATTAGCCTACATTTGATTGTCAGATGTCATAGCCTGCAGAGTAGACCTGTAAATGCGACATCGTCTTTGCTGGCAACTAAGTGTGTTTCAGCTAGATTCATAAAGTGACACTATTTACTGGACTTTGCCCACAACTGATTTGTGCCTTTGTGCAGATGTCTTGCTCTAACAGGAGCTAAATGTCTTACCATGAAACCCATGTCAATGCAAGCGTACCTTGTCCTGTAGGATGCTGACATTTGTGCAGTCACTGACACCTGCTTTGTAGCTGTGCAGAGCACACCAACCTTGCCAGGTCATTCATCCCATCATATGTTTAGACCCCAAATGGAGGCCTGCAAAGCCATAGGAGGTGGAGTGTTGAACATTAGCATACACATACACACCTCCAGTCTGGCCAAACAGTATGACGCATGGGAGACATCCCGAGTGCAGTTAACAGTTGACAAAACATCTACTCCAATCATAGCTAGCTACAGGCCTTCAACCATGACTTTAGACACCCACCACACCTATTGGGACCTGCTGGAATCTGTCAGGATTCAATCGTCTACCCTGCTCCAGGGTGACTTCAAATACCCAACCATAGTGTGCCTGACCTATGCCACCTGAACATGAACGCACATAGATTCTTGGGATTTGTCAATGGCAATGCAGTGGATCAGCCAGTCAACACTCCTACGACAACTGGAAATATCGTCTACCTGGTCCTAACCAATATGAGTAGCCACTGTAGCACTCCTACAGTGCCATCCTCCTTGGTAATATCTGACCACATAGCCTTCACTGTTCAGGTCACCATCTCCCCTGCCCTCCCCTTTACAGTGTCAAACAGAATGAACTGTACACATATGACTATAAATCCCCTCAGAGCAGGTAAAAGTAGCTGTATAGCCAATGTCCCATTTGTTGGAACTAGCAGCAGTGTCCAGGCCCACACCACAATAATATGTTGCTGTATGGACTCAGCAATACCTGACAGGACAACATCATTTCCCTAAAGGTAGGGTAAACTCCTGTGGTGGACAGCATCAATACACAAATACCATAACAGGTGGAAACAATTGCTGGATGGGCCAAGAAGGGACAGGTGCCTCATTGGAAGCAATGTCACCTTGGTCTGCACAAGCAAATAAGGTCACAGGTTATTTGCCCTAAGGCTATCTCTGAGTGCAAATTGGACAAGTCCACCAAGGTCAATCACTAGGCCTTCCACACATGTGTCTGCAATTCCAGATGCAACACACAAATCTGCTCTGTAGTGGTGGTCAGTAACACCGCATATGCATATGGCATAGATATAGGGAACTGGCTGAAGACAGGTAAAGTGTAAACATCACCCCCCCCGTCCCCCCATTTGTACACATGTGCATGTACAGCACCTGCCTCCTCCCCTCATCATCAGGAAGAAGGTCCATAATGCCCTCTCAAAGGCAACACACAGAGGTCTCCATAGGCCTGATACTATCCCTGGCTGCTTCCTATATGAACACAGCATGGGATCTCAGATCCATTCCTGAACTGTACTCAACCACAGCCTGAGCACTGGTGTCATCCCATCTGCACAGAGGACAACCACTGTCATCCCTATACACAAAGGCAGAGCAATCCACCAATCCGGCCAATATTATGCACATCAGCCTAACTAGCCTGCTCTGCAAGGGCATGGAAGGCAATATCATGGACATTATGAACAGGGACATCGGCAACATTGAAATGTCTGAGCCCACATACCATGGTATTGTCAAAAGGAGATCAGGCCTGTTAAACCTGGTCGACCTCTCTGAAGTGGTCAACAAACAGGGACGATGGGAATATGATGAACAATACCTACCTTCACCTAGCCCAATCCTCTTACACTAATCCCCAGGTGGCCAGGATATATACACCTACACAGCTAGGCACCAACCTGTAGGTTACCAGATGGGTACCTAACTGGCCCAATGATAGTAACCACTCAGTCAAATTAGTGGAACCCAACTCTAGTAGTAGATTCTTCCACAATGGTGTACCCCAAGGATTGGTCTGGGGGCCTCTACTGTTTGAGATATCTACGTATCTGAGGTACAAGGCAAAAGCAGTGGTCTGTGGCTGACCAGGTCTACAGATGCTTGCTAGCTGGCCACTGTCTTACATTCCCCTACTGATGTGAGCAGCTCCCAAGAGGCACTTACCCAATTACTGACTGGCGCAAGAAGCATTACCGCAAACTCAATGCCAGGAGAGCCATCATCCCCCTGCTGTGGCAGATGTAATCCACACTAAGTATGACAGTAATAATGTATTGAGCATGCAATCAAGTGTGAGGTGACTTCTGCACTGAGGTTGGTAGCAACCTGACAGTTTCCCACCGTATGGGCACCATTGTATGGAAGGCCATCTACATGGCCCACCTCACAAATATGGGTATGTTGTCCAGGAACCGGGAGGCCACAACATCCCTGTACTCCATCCTTACCAGATGCACTACCAAGTACAATGGCTTCTTTGGCATGTACCTTGTCAAGCAAATTCAGCAGTTGAGAAGACCACAGAGGTTCCTGACCAGGCAATTCCAGGGTCTGCAACACTTACCCTATACAGGTCGGCCGAAATCCCTGTCCCTGTACTCAGTCTCATACAGACTGATCATAGGTGACCTGTGTCTGGCATACAAGTCCATGTCCAAACCAGCTTTGATGGTGTTTCTGAATATCTGTAAGACATATTGCACTCATACATCATGCATGCAAGGTCCTCACCTGGTCTGTGACATGTATAGTACTTGTTTGCAGGATAGTGTGATGTCCCACACAATACACTGGCTGCAAAATTTACTCCCTCTCCATATCTAGCAGAGTACATGTATAGCCCTCTGGAAGAAGAAGCTGGGCAACTGCATGGGAAACAGATGACCCACCCCTGGGATCCTGAGTGTATCCCAGATGAACAATGAAAACAGGTGCTGGCTTGGAAGGGGCATTGGCAAAAGTCTGGGCCAGGCTTTTGAGGGCATCAGGGCCAATAGCCAAGTATCATCTTAGAAGGTTATGCACGTAGTACATTACATGTGTCCTGTAAGTATTGCAGACTGCCCTGCAATGTTGTGTAAAATGAATCCCTGAGAGTCTAAACTGTGTATGTACTGCAGTAATAGTGTATAGTCCTGTCCCCTCATCAGTTATCATCACATATCATTACACCTTGTCAGTGTGTGTGTGGTCTGCATAGCAGTAAGTCAGCTCTTACAGTTCATGCATATGCACTTGGTGACACTGTATAGCTCACTCCAATAGCCTTGATCTTGCCAACAATTACCATTCTGCTACTAGGCCCGTCTCACAGTAGGATTTGTCACCCTTTGTTGTGAGCCGGACAGTAGCAGCGATAGAGATGGATTGTAGAAGGTAGAACTACTGTAAGGTCAGCCCTGAAGGACCCATAGATGTCACAGCTGTGCCAGACTGTACCAAGAGTGTGTGTGTGCGTGTGTGTGTGTGTGTGTGTGTGTGTGTGTGTGTGTGTGTGTGTGTGTGTGTGTGTGTGTGTGTGTGTGTGTGTGTGTGTGTGTGTGTGTGTGTGTGTGTGTGTGCATACCAGCCAACCTTATAGTGCAGGTATTAATTTACATATGTTGTCTTCCCCTCACAGGTGGCAATGGGGGTCAAGGTCCCTCCCACACAGAACCTGATGTCAGTGTCTCTGTAGACTCTGACAATGATGATAGTTATACTGAGGCACAGATGGGGTTGTCAGGATCTGTGCCATCAGTTGACATCCCAGTATTGTCCACAACATCCCTGCACACAGTCACTATGCCCACACATACCCCATCCCCAGTGTCCACAGATAATGGACAGTTGGTAGGTGGTGGCATGGAACAGGCTAGTGTGGTGATTATAGCAAGTGTGAGTGTAGACACTTGCCATAGCTGGAGTACAGGTGAGGTCCCACACAGGCAGATGGACAAGGATGCTCACAGGAAGGCTGCTGCCTGTCCATCCCCTGTCACAAGTGCCACAGCAGGTGTCACCAGATGGATGTTTCAGTCCATCATGGAGGCACAGGCATGTACTGACCGCAACACCAGACAAATACTCAGGGTCTTGGATGCACATCTTACTAGTGTCTGTGGTGACCTACATGACCTTGTTGAGGCCACATGTGAGAATACTGAGGTAATGAATAGATGGTGGGGTGAGACCATGGCACTACTCAACCATACAAATGTCTGTGCTGAAGCATGTGGTGGGAGATGAGTGGGAGCCATGTGGATGTAGGTCAGCACCACAATTAGCTGAGGGTCTACGGGGCCATGCACCTTCACACTCCCATAGAGGCAGTACCACCAGCATTACTGAAGGGGGGTTGCTGTCCACACCACAATGAAGTAGGCCATGGGCACATGGTCCTGGCTGGTCCCGTCAAGGACATGGATCCAGCAGACAGCAGTCACCATTGGGGAGTAGTACTGCATCTGACTTTGGCCTGGTGGTACCAGTGAGACCCCTGGTAGGACCAGTTCATGTGTCCATAGCCAGAGATGATGAACTGTACACCCTGCCATGTATGGGCCACAGCTGTCCAACATACTCCTGTGTAGGACAGCAACATGGCATGACTGTGTGCATACAAACACACACACATCACCATCACAGCCAGGTCACCTCCAGACACACACACACACACACACACACACACACACACACACACACACACCACCCCTGCATGGCCCACTCATAGAACACCCATCCAAACACACACACATGATGTCAACTGTATGGCCTAGCCTAGGCCTCTGGCAAACCCACACAACACCCTGTGCATATGATGATACATGTGCCACATCCCTGTCATCCTTACCACTGATGCAGGGACATGCTAATATGGTTCTGATGCACAAAATGAATTAAGTACAGTTTAGCTATGTAATGCTGTGTAAGGTGCTGTCAGCTGGCATTTGTAATGGATACAATGCACAGTCTGTGTACCTTTTCAGCCATGATGCATAATTGGTGTTAGTAACACACTGACTGAATGCAGTCTCACATGCTATATTTTGTTTGTGTTCTAGGTGTCTGTGTGTCACCAGGATGTGGCCCTGCAGACATTGCCAATGAGGAGTATGGCAGAGTTGTACCACATTGACCATGTCATAGCCGAGGTACAGCTGTATATGTACACATTTTCCAGGTCTGTGTAACAGTTATTGCATGTGCCACAGAGATTATAGGGCTGAGGGGTGTATACAGGTAAGTCTATGGTGGTTAACATCAGCAGCTCTTATAAAGTAGATAATGGTAAGTGTAGTGGGTGGAACACTCCTCAGATTGGTATAACCCACATCCCCAGAGGATATTGTGTCAATCAAATGCATAGAGAATACTGTTCCCACAATTACACACACACACACACACACACACACACACACACACACACACACACACACACACATATGCACAGGATCACAGTTGCCAGTGTTGGGTTTGGAACCCCTATCCATCTAGTTAACAGTAGTGCAGTGTTATGCAGTTATTGCAGGTGGCGCAGAACTAATAGTGTGATGAGTGTTCCAAGGTACCTGTAAAGTGTATAACATCACGTGCCCTTGTGGCATATGGCAATGGGGGTGTACTGGGTTGGAAAAGACTCAAACTACTGTCACCTACAAGTCTACACACTCACAAACACTGCTATACACACCAATGCACACACATACATTTGCCAGTACTGACATTAGCAGCCCTGCCTATCATGTTATTCATTCCATACTGTTACATAGCTGTTGCACATGGGTCTTATAGGGCTAAAGAGTGTCTACAGATACCTCTACAGTAGATGTGAACAGCAGGCTTCATAAAGTGGACCTTGGAACATGTACTGGGAGTACTATGGCCTAAAATTGTAAACCACAACCAGACAATGGATATAGCTCCCACTCAAACACACACAGAATACTGTTCTCACACACACACTTGCCAGGACTGAGATTAAAACCCCTACCTATCTAGTTAGTGCTACTATGGTGCTATGCATTTATCGCACGCACCATGAAGCTTACAGGGTGAAGAGTGTCCCAAGGTAATTCTAAGGTGAACAACATCACAAAGCCTTGTAAAGTATGGCAATGGGAGGTGTACTTGGTGAGAATGTACTCAGAATACTTTAACCTATAGTTATACACACTTACAAACACAAATACACTCATACACACATTTGCAAGGACCAAGATTAGCAGCCCTGCCTATCTTGTTAGTCAGTCCATACTGTTACATAGTTCCTGCACATGGCATGGGGCTTATTGGGCTGAAGAGTGTCAACAGATACCTCTATGGTTAATGAAGACAGCGGGCCTTGTAAAGTGGACCTTGAGACGTGTACTGGGAGTACCATGACCTAAAAATGTAACCACCCCCAGTGGATATAGTTCTCACTCAAACACATGCACAAAATACAGTTCTCTCTCACACACACACACACACACACACACACACACACACACACACACACACACACACACACACACACTTGTCAGGACTGAGATTACAACCCCTACCTATCTATTTATTGCTACTATAGCGTTATGCATTCATTGCATGCACTACAGATCTTATAAGGTGAAAAGTGTTCCACGGTTCTTCTAAGGTGAACAACATTACCAGCCCTTGTAAAGTATGTCAACGGGCAGTATACTGGGAGAGGGAGGCCTCAAAATGATTTATTCTACAAATATACACACTTACAAACACACACACACACACACACACACACACACACACACACACACACACACACACACACACACACACACACACACACACACACACACACACACACACACACACACACACACACACACACACACACACACACACACACACACACACACATACTGACATTTGCCAGGACTCAGATTAGAAACCCTACCTATCTAGTTATTGGTACTATAGTGTTATGCAGGTACCTCACACACCAGAGGACTGGTAGGGTGAAGAGTGTCCCAAGGTACCTATAAAGTGAATAACATCACCAGCCCTTGTAATGTATGGCAATGGGAGGAGTAGTGGGTGAGAAGGGCCTCAAACTACTTTCACCTACATATTTACAAACTCACAAACACTTTTGTATGTACTAATGCACACACACACACACACACACACACACACACACACACACACACATATGCCAGTACTGAGATCCATAGGTTCATAAGTGTTTACTAGGTGAATGGCGATGGAGCCTTGACAAGCCTAGCCCATAGGATTACCCTGGCATCATGCCACCTGAAGTTACTCCCCAGTGTGTCTATTGAGGATAGCCACTGGAGTGATTTCCAGGGTGAGATTTCAATTCCCCATCCACTCATCCAGATTTCTCTTGCAGAGAGCCAGTGAGGTTGTCTGCTTGACATGTATGTGAAGTCTATTCCGTAGCATTGCCAGTCTCTGGGTTATGAACCTGTCCCTCCAGCATGTTCTGTTGATTGTGAAAATAGGGTTGAGGTCTCTGGGGCATGTGGTGCAGATGGATTGGGTTTCTTTAGATGTAGCATGCCTAACAGAGCTAGGTCAGACATGGCTTTGTAAGTCAAGCAGAGATCACCTCTAAGTAGCCAATATGAGACAGAGAATAGTTGGAGTTACTGGAGTCTGTCCATATAGGACAAGTGTTTAAGGCCTAGGATCCTCTTTATGAGGTGCTTTTGCAGCCTCTCCAGGTGTTGCAGGTGTCTACAGAGGTACATGCCAAATGGGCCATTGTACTCAGTGATTGGCCTAATGAGGGAAGAGTAGAGGGAGACTATGACCTCTTTCTTCCTGGATGCAACACCCTTAGTAATGAGATGTGCCACATAGAAGGACTTTCTGACCAAAGTGGCACTGTGGTGGCCAACAGAGAGGTCGTTGTCAACCTGTGTTCCCAGTTCTCTTATAATGACTTCTGTGTTCAGTAGAGTACCATTGATGTGGTGATTCATGGGAACCAAGTTGTTACCGAAGGGGATGGCGACACATTTTGTGGCACTGAGCTTAAGTCCAAGGTTCTGCCAACAGTCATAGGTCTCAGTGAGGGCTTTCTGCAGGATGTTAACATCACTTGAGGAAGTAATAATAGCACCCACCTTGCAGTCATCTGCAAACATTGCCAGCCAGAGTCCCTTCATGTTGTGCTGAACTTCAGAGTTGTAGATACTGAACACGGGAAGACCCAGGACCAGACCCTGTGCTACTCCACTTGTGACTGGTCGGCAGTCTGACATGGAGTCTGCTGCTTTCACACTGTGGGTTCTATCTGTGAGCGAGTTTGCAACCTACCTAGTGATATAGGGGTTGATGCCTACCTGAGTGTGTTTGTCTATGATTCTTGAGTGGGGAGTGGTATCAAACGATTAGAATCCCTGCCTATCTTGTTATTTATTCCATACTGTTACATAGTTATTTCATGTGGCACAGAGCTTATAGGGCTACAGAGTGTCAACAGCTACCTATATAGTGGATGACAACAGTGGGGCTTGTAAAGTGGACATGTACTGGGTGGATCACAAAAAAAATTGCAAAACCCACCCCCCAATGTATATGGTCTCACCCAACACACAGGGTGCTGTTTTATTCCACCATTATGCATGGCTTTGTCCAGATTTCTTGCTCTACAAAGTTGAGAGGTATGCTACTAGCATTTAGCAGCATGGCCTTTCATTTGCATTTTGTTGACTGTGTTATGTTGGTAGTATGGACCCCATGACATCCCCTACAATGGCACTATGGGTGAGGCATGAGCCTTTGCCAGAGGCCTGTAGGCCATGTGAGACTGATGCAGGACACCTGAAGCAAGGCAGTGTGTTCAGTCACTCATATGTTTCCAGGCTGCCAGGCAGTGGATCTTCCTGGGGTACCAATGGTAAGTGAGTCAGGTGTTACTGACAATCACTTTCTGTTCGCATTGATCCATCACTCAGTGACAGCAGGATGCTGTTTACGGCTAGGGACATACCTGTATGGGACACATATTCAGCTTGCTACATTATATCTATCTTTCTATAGTCCATGAGGTACTTCTGACATCATTCATACTGCCATGGACCAGGTTAATGTGATATCTGTACCTGTTGTGGGGTGACGTGAGTGCATGTGTGATATGGCAGTTTATGGCACCTGCCAAACAAGTCACTGTGTCTTTATCCTTCTGTAGTCTGGTCACAGGCTTTGCCCACAGTGGCTGCTGTTATATATTTGTAATTCTGGTGTGAGCATGGTAAATGCCATAACATCACACACAAGGTTATGGGCTACACACCTCTGAGCATACCTATGTGGCACGTTGTCCATCATTGCACCACTACATCTGCTAGGGTCCTCAGACAGTTTGTGTTACCATGTTATTATGCGGCTAAATGTTGGCCTAACTGTCAAATTGTTACTGAGTCTGACATCTGGACAGGCCCACATATGACAGTCAGACGAAGGTCCACACATGGCGGTAGGGTGTTGATACTGTTCTGCCATACATAGACAGTTGGGGGACCAGTTTATTACTTACTTGCTTTCTGTTATGGGTGTGACATCTGCTTCTCCACTGTCTGCCACTGATGTTTTGAGATGACCTTTTCTTGTTTTGCAAATACTTGTGCTCCTTCTGTAACAACCTGCCATTCCAGGGGTATACCTGTTGGCAAGTGACATGTTGTCAGTGCTGACACAGTAATGTGGCAGCCTTTTATGACCTGCCAGTACACTGACCTTCAGGTACCTGCTGTGCTACTAGGCACCATACCTCTCTACATAGGAGAGCCAGACATCTGGACAAAGCCATAAGTAATTGGGTGAGAAAAGTCTAAATATATGGACCATTTTAACTATTGGCCTTATAAACCTAGAAGGGTGATACAATAACAGATGTTGCATTAAAATGTGTTTTCTATAGGGCGTGAGGTCTGAGACACTACAATCCATCATTATTTTCTGACTTTAGACTTTCGAGGTTTGCCAGTGATTTGCCACACAACCACTATTTCATGACAGAGATACCACAAATATGATGCAAACCTCTGTACATTCTGCAAAAGGTCTGTACAGTTGGAAGGTATGGTAGGCACTGTGTAGGTTACTCCAACCTGTGTTACTGTTCATATGAGTGGCCCCTGTCCATGACCTGTCCAGCTTACCAGCAGTAATGGATATTGACAACTGGACAGTGTGTACAACTCCTACCGTAGGTGTAGCTGACATGCAAAATAGTTGGCACTGTAATTCTTGGAATATGGCCCTGCCTACCACAGTACTGTACCTAGGCCACATCCTGACAGTAGTTCCCACACATATACATAGATCATTGACCCCCTGCATATTGTAGACATGCAACAAGTTATCATGTTGATTGGGACAGCCCTGGCAATGTGTGTTCTGCTGCTTTTACACTACAAACCTACATGTTACTGCATTTCTATGGGAATATGGGTGCAGGGGGGCACTCCTGTCAAAGGGACACATTTGCACATACTGTGTTGATAGTGGTTTTACATTTTGGTTCCATTTAGCATAGTATTGTGCCCTGTCTTGGAGAATGGAAGCATATACCTAGAGGCGACAGGTGAGATTGTAATGACATACAATTGAGTTTCAGACTTCTTACCCTGCTGGGTGAGTCTGAGGGGTGAATATGGGAGGATCTCAAGAGTTTTTGAACCAGGGGTTACAAATATGATAATATCATATCAGCCAGCAATTGGGCCTCTGAACAAGATAGGAAGGAGCTACTTAAGTACAAGGAACAACAAAATACTAGGTCTGCAGATATCTGTCTGGTTACTACATTTGGTCACAATACTAATCTACTTATGGACACTGTAAATCAACATTGTAATATATTATTGGCAGATCATAAATTGTCAGATATAGTCTAGTTTAAATATTTATTCTCCTTTTGTAGGGGACAAACACTGGGTTCCCAATTTAATTATTAAAAACAATGAATAGAGCCAATTCGACCTAAACAACAGCTTATGATTAGTGGGGAACCATGTTCTGGATGTGTTCCTTGTGGACACTGTACCCACTGTCCAGTGTTGTTAAGTCCAAGCAATTCACAAGTAAAAGCATGTCCTTAGTATATGATATTCAATTTCTAGCCAATTGTAGTAGTGATTGGATTATATAGTTAGCAACATGCTCATGCTTATCATTTTACATTGGACAGATATCTTGGCCTCTATGTCTACGGATCATAGAACACAGTAGTGACATTAGAAATAAGAGACTTTCTAGTGCCCTATATAAGCATTCTTTGAAACACAACACTGTACACTTTAGATTTAATATTATAGATAAAATTCATAGAGACAGGACCAATAAAAATGGTGGCATACTATTTTAAATCAGAGAGAGAAAAATTGCATTATTAAATTGGGAGGTTTGTTTCCTCCAGGGCTAAATGAACAATTGTAATTATCCATTGAGAGTTTGGTTATGGTGACCAGGGTGAATATAAAGCATTGCTATGTATTAATTACTTGTTATTTGCATGGAGGAAGGCTATTTCAGCCAAAACTGATCTGATAATTTAATTTCCAGTGGAGTACAGTCGTTGACTCTACCCTTACAGTGTGTTGATTAAAGCTAATATTTGAATTCAATACTTCATGTGCTGGCCTGTATTTTTGGAATACAGTTTGATTTTTCTTGGGGCTTTGCACCTGCTGTACTTGTGAGGATTGGTTTATTGTGAGTATGGGATCCCCACATTGACATCCATGCATGTGACCTATGACCCCCCCTTAGTTGCCCCCCCCCCCGCATATACTGAAGTGGGATCTGTCACCTTGGATAATACTGCATAGTGTGGGGAAGCCAGTATTGGGCAGACATTTCCTGGTGTCCCACATAGCTGCCAGTTGTCTGCTGCTACCCCAGCAGGCCACCCCATTCCCTTGCATGCATGCAGAGATACCATAGCTATTCTACCAGAGCATACTACTCCATTCATTTGTTGTTTAGAAGACTGACTTACCTTGTGCAGTTGTGGGGATGGTGGGTGAGGGCTGACTCTGTCAGATGCACGCAGTACACTACCTATACAGGGTAAACTACAGGTAGTGTGATGTGCGTGGCATCCATTTTACTGTGTGTGAGAGTTGGAGAGAGGTGTCAGTCCCTGGGTCCCTACAATGTCAGTGTGTGTGCCATGCGTTGCCTCTTTGCCAAAGCCTGGGTATACTGGGCATGCTTCCATCTGCCTACAGGAGCAGGCTCAGGAGTTTCCTCCTCTGAGTCCCTCTGTGCCTGTGGGGACCTTGACAATGGAGGGGGCTGTGTGGCCCTTCCCCGTGCTGTTCCTGCTGCAGTTGTTTCCACAGGATCATGTTGTGTAGCATGGCACATACTATGAGCATTTGTGCACATGTGGCTGGACAGTACTGCAAGGCTCCACCAGATATATCAAGGCAGCTTAACTGTGACTTCAGCATCCCAAACACACTCTCTGTAATGGTCCTGGTTTGTGCGTGTGCCTCATTATGATGTTCTTGAGTGAGTGTGTGTGCATTTCTGATGGGTGTCATCATCCGCAGCTCCAGTGTATAGCCAGCATCCCCTACAGATGGCCATACAGGATGTCCCCACTGGCAAATGCCTGGTACAGCTATAACAAATGCCAGATGTGGGAGTTGTGATAGCTTCCAGGGCTGCCAGCACATTCATTCATGATAATGCCCTGGGTATTGCACTTTGCACACGACCTGGCAGTTGATGGAGGGGAAGCCCTTGTGGTTTATGTAGACCCTACCCTGTTCACCGGGTGGGGCTTTGATGTGTATGTGCATGCAGTTTATTGCACCCAATACCTCCGGGTATTCTGCCACATGGTGGAAGAGACGCATATTGCTGGTCCTCTCCTCATGGGTGTTGGGGAAGTAAATGTGCTCACTGGCATTTGGTAGCATGGCATCTAAGAAGTGGTGGAGCACCCTGGATGCAGATGCCTGTGAGACCCCCATCATGTCCCCAGTAGGTCTTTGGAAAGTATCTGTAGCTAGTATTCTTAAGGTTACACATACCTTGGTATCCACTGGGACGGGTTCCCCTCTGTTGGCTCTGGGTCTGAGTTGAGGCTGGCAGAGCTCAATGATTTGCTGAAGTAAGTCTCTATCCACCTTGTAGCACTCTACTATCTCCAGATCATGTACCCTGTGGTAGGTTACCCTGGGTCTGAACACTCTTCTCTTCCTCCTCAGTCTGAGGCGGTTGTCAGCATTATCCTCCTCACTGCCCTCAGCCTCTAGCACATACTGATAGATCAAAGCAACAGCATCCCCTAACATTTTTTTGGTTAAAATTCCACCATATGTGTATACCAGTGGTGCAAAGTGTGTGGGAAAACCAGACTGAAAGATGTTTGCAGAGTTTATACTGTTGGGCTACAGATGCTGCCTGTATGATTAGCGGGCTATGATACATTCCACTTGCTTGCTATTTTATTAGTACTTGATTGTTTTTATTCTGCTATTTGCCTTTTTTTCTTTTTTCCCTTCCCATTTCTGCCCGTTTTAAGCTCTGAGGTGCGCAGTGCAAACCCAGTGCCCAAATGTAAACAATCCTACTATTTCTGGGGTTCTTTTTGTTTTGTTTTAGACCCAGGGCATGCCACATAAACCCATTTTGCTAAAGTAAACACTTTGAAGCAGAAATGGCCCTCCCCTGGACATAAACACACTCTTCATTTCATGGAATAAGTCAATACAGCCTGAGACACACCCCCTTGCTTAGCTGTGCTTAGCTAAGCTCAACTGGGAGCTGTGGAGATCCAATATGCTTACACCAAGCATGACACCCCCCTTTTCATGTCAGCTGCTTCTCCTGCTTACACCACTGCCTTATAGCTCCTACACGGTTAGGTGCAGCCAGAGAATAGGTGCAGCCAGAGAATGGTCTCCCCTTTAGTGAGTCAGTAAAATTTGCTCATTTGCATACCCCACTGCCTTAGTCCCTGGTTACACCACTACATCATATCCTTCCTCCTTAACACCAGTGTTACCTGTTATTGTTTTGATTTTGCATGCCATAGACTATAATGGCAAAATGCAGATTTCACTTAAAATTGCCTTTTCACATTTTTTTTATTTCCGTCACAATCCTGTTTGCACGCCGCTGCCCTATACTTAAACAGCCCAAAATAACTTTTATTTTTATAATTTTGCAACACTTTTCCATTCCAGTGGCCATATATTTGGCCATTGGCATGCCTAAGGAATATAGTTCATGCTTTACTTCGAGCTGCCATGCCTCCATTTTGATTTTTGCAGAGATGTATCTCGCTAGTAGCCGAATACATTTGTGCCCATCACACTATTCACGCATGGATGCCTGCCTACTTAATGAATCGCTAATTCACCTCATTTGCATGGTTTTCACTAGCAAAGGAGGTAATTAGCATTATTCCATTGTGTCCATGCTGGAATAGTGCTGGCAGGCTTGTGCACTTCCCCTGGCTTGTTTACTGGATCACTCGGCGGCCATATTTTGTGCAGGAGCAGCTGCACTATTCTTACACACCTTGTAAGCTTTATTGAATCCTGGGGATGGTGTAATAAGCAAGTAGAATGTCAAGGTTTTATATGGAGATTAGTGATTAATAAATTGCCACTAAAGGGAAATGTGCCATTAAAAATCAGTGAATGTTTGTATATATATTGTGATAAAGAAGAAACCTCAGCACGTTTTCTTACAATGTATAGGGGTTGCAAAATTGTGGGAAAAGTTGTGTAAAGTAAATTTATTTGGAAATATAAAGGAGATAAATGAAATAACTAAATATGATACAATTATGTATGGATATCATAAAAATAAAAAATAAGGAATATGTTACTAAAATACATAAAATATTTTATGTTGTGTGGACCATTTGGAATGAAAGGATAAATGAAATCATGTTAAATGGTAAATGCAGACTAGCAGTAATTCTAAGAAACAATTAATGATGGTTGTGGGAAAAAGGAGTGGGGATCAAATAAGGATAATGAAGATAGTAGTTTAACATAATAATGAAAAGTAAGATATATGATTGTATGACAATAAAGGAAAGGAATGGGAATTTGCACACTGTAAATTTGTAAATGTATAAGTCTGTAACTAGAATTGTACATATTTTTTTAAATAATGAACCCCTACTCTTTATGATGGATGTAGTGGGATTGTTTACATCCACCTGAACTACCACCAGCTCACGGAGATGGAGCCTTGGTTTAATATCTCATCCAAAGGGTGGCATAGTTATGAGTGCAGCAGCTCCTCTCCCCCCATATGCTGCACTGTAGTGTCAGCAATCCATCGTTCTGGTGTAAGAATAAAACCCATAGCCTTCTGCACCTAAAAAAATGTGCTATGTTACACCACTGACATTGACCCACGGAGTGCTGATTAAAATATTTAAAACAGATATTTAAAAGGAGACCTTGTTCAGGTATACAAGCCATTTGTAGAGTACTACCTCTGGGAATGTTTGGAGTTATCAATGAGTAGTAGAGAAGTATTACATAACCTATGTAGGAGGTTATATAGGAATGACAGATGTACTAATTCACTAATTGAGGGAGTAGCTGATACACACAATAGACTACCAATTTATATTAAAGCAAATGTTAGTTTAAAGAACTTGGACACTTACTACGTAGACAACTGTTTTCATACATTTGCAGTCTAGAAGGCCATTATTGTCTGTGCCTGTAGACAGATTGTGTGTGTTTTTCGGTTTTGTGTGTGTGTGTGTGTGTGTGTGTGTGTGTGTGTGTGTGTGTGTTTGTGTGTGTGTGTGTGTGTGTGTGTGTGTGTGTGTGTGTGTGTGTGTGTGTGTGTGTGTGTGTGTGTGTGTGTGTGTGTGTGTGCAGATAGGGGGAGGATAAACTGCAGGTATACTTACCATTATAGAGTGGCAGGTTGTTTGGTTTTATATTTAACCTGACACAGTTTAGTTACTCAAGGTCACTGCCTACTGAGCTATTTATGTTTTAAAATACTTTTCAGATCAGAAAAGAGCAGAATTACCCTGCCAAAAGAATCTCAATTCATAAACATTTTATGTGTTACAACAATGGCAGATGTAAACATTTCTACAAGAGGGAGTGCACTTAATTTGATAAGCCATTTTTCTTTATTGGCTGAAACCTTAACAATGCAGGCAGCAAATTATGCCTTTTAAAAAAAGGGGATGCACACCCATACACTAACTCCACCAATCTCCTTGGATGTGTCCATTCATCCATTTTCTAAGCTTCCTTGTCTGGTAAGGGTTATAGCTGAACCAACCTTGTCAGAATAAACCATACTTGCCCATCTAAGCTCCCAGTTCATCCTATGGAATCTTCTGACATTTCCAAGCTAAGAGATGTAATCTCTCCATTACATCTTAATATTCTGAGGCTCTATCCCAGTGGATGGTTTACCTATGTGTGCTTGAACCACATTTTCTGTTCATTACTTAACAATTAAATATAAAAAAAAGGGGAGTCTAAAAACTTTTAAAAAAATCTTATTTTTTCCCCATGGGAAAATATGTGGGGGGCTCATATCCACACCTCAGTTAATATGGCAGTTCCACAGTTGTACCATAGTGGCAAAAAGAGGGAAAACCTTAAAAAGCACCCCACCAGCTTGCACATTACAAGACATTGCGATGACAGTCACCATGATATTTAATATTCAAACTGAAGCCTGTTGACAAACAGTGCTTCAATATGTGGGAAAGCCACAGTGGACTGTATCTAGAATGCTCCTGTGGGAGGGCTCCCTGGTGTGCAAACTATCTCCAATAATGCATGTAGTGCATCTATTATGACATCCTCTTGCATTGTTCTTAATTTATCACAAGGTGTGATTTCAGCTACCCTGCAAAGGAAACTCTTCCCTGATGAAATCCTTTCAGCCATGACCCAGAGCTCATTAGCAAGAAGGAGACAAACCAGCAAACTAACAGTTTTGTCCATCTATTCAAGTCTCACTTAACTAACCCAGTCTGGTACAACACCTACAGTACTACCTTAGCTGAATCCATCTCCTGGTTTATCTCCTAGTCCCCTCCATTTTCACTTATTAACAAGAGCTCAAAATATGCAAGTTTCTCCTCCCAAGGAGTCAACAATCCAAATAATAATTTTTCCCCCAGAAGAGATATGGTGATCATTTTCGTCCTAACCTCACTCAAAAACACTCCTGAACAGTGATTTAAAATATCCTGCATTATGTTTTTGTTGTGCAAATTGATTGTGGCCCACCCCTGGAGCCAGACATACAGAAGGTGTTTACCATCAGCTGGTGCTGGTCTGGTGACCCACACAGAGCCTGGTCAGCCTCATTTTAAAAAAGCCTGCATGAAGCTATATGTGGCCACCACTATCATGATGTAGGATGGGGGACTGGTTGCAAGAGCAATCAAGTTTGAAGTTAGGTGTGGATCAGATTCAGATCTGTACCCTGACAATGAAAAACTGGCACTTTGGACACACACACATCACTTCACTGATAATGAAGCAGACAACCTGTGTACAAGGTTGACAAGGACTAGCTAGATTTTGTCCATCTTACCTCTGTGCATAGCACTGGTTCAGAATCAGACTTCTTGAGTGAAAGTAGCCAACATGTCCATCTCTTTCAGCCTTCTGGCTTGATCTTCACAAGATGCCCTAGGAAGGTGTGGAAATACTCAAATTCTTGGCTGGGTGCTGTTTAGCCAGCATTTGTGCCAGTAAACAAGAGGATTACATCAATTAGGCTATGAGCTTTGTTAAAAACTGGACAAATGCACTTATCAGTTCTATGGAGTATTAAACTTTCTTGAAGACTGTAGGTGTGGCACTTTGAAGTCTGCCACTTAGCAATTCCATAGTTCTACTGGGAGATCTCAGATCTCACAAGGAGAATGATGGAAACAGTCCCAGAGGACCATGATTGAGAGGAAAGGGTTGTTTGCCCCAAATATCTGTGGTGAACTGTTTTCAGACATCAGTGCAAACCAGGGACACCTACAACAAACACCGTGTTCAAGAAACAAAAATACATGGTCACCAGGAGGAGTTAAAGGATTTTAATTAAAGTAAGAGCTTTCGATTCTCATTACAGAACTTTAGACAAAACTTTAATCTACTATTCATATAATCAAATATTACCATCTAATGGTCAACCAGCAAACTGCATATAATTTTATATACAATTAAAAACATTTTTTAAAAACGTATTCAAATACACATCTCAAATTCAATTATAAATTCATTTAAACATCAATAAAAGGATTGCATTGTACATATTATCCCTTTTCAACAATAATTAACTATTAACATGCATTTATCATTACTTCCTGGCTTGTTTGTTGCATTTAATAGTAGTTGCCAGTTTAATACCCCTACTTCAAACTGTGCTTCTCAGTTCTCTCTTGTAGCAAAAGGGGGAACCTTCTCTAACACAAAAAATATAAAATGTTTAAAATTCTGATATTCAAAAGAAAGCTTAATCAAAGCAATGAAATTGTCTCTCCTAGAGATTTCATAAACATGTTAACATATTTAGTGAAGGCATTTTCAGTTTTGCTAACTTAAAATGCCAGACAGGTCAAACACTGGACAAGATACAACCCACTTTTTATTACAGATGAACTTGCCATTTAGTGCTATTAACTTAGGATAGTTAGAAACTATAAAAAAATTATTCCCTCAAAAATTAATCTGCATTACTGTCATGGCTAGGATGCAGACAGGCTAGCAGCAGATATTACCTGTTCTGCTATTTTATTCTATTTCTGTCAGGAAATTATATTTTTAAGTTATCTTGCTTTTTTAACTAAAATCTAATATTTTCAGTTGTCCTGAAAAATATCATCAAACATTTTTTTAAATATGCCATCATTTCCTGTCAAACTTTTGCCTAGAAAATGTATACACTTATAATACAGAATAAGTCACACAAAAATAAACTCTCAGGCTTCATCTTTGAAGAAGGACTTTCAGACTGTCTTAACTAAAATTTAAGAACTTTCACTGAAAATGGACAAAATAGGCAAATTAGAAAGAAAAAGTTCAAAACAAATGTAACAAATGCAAGAGTCTCTTAAACAGCAGAAAATGCAAATATCTTGGATAGAAGAAGCATTAAATGACATGGAAGGGAGGTTTACTGAACAAGAAAACAGCAATGAATTTTTTTATTGAAACAAAATACCTTACTCTTGAGCAAAATAGTTGACTTAGAAAACAGATCTTGGAGAAACAACATCCGTATCTTTGATTTGCCTGAGAAAATAGAAGGGAGAAGTATGACAAACTTCTTAATATCCTGGCTCCCTAAAATTCTTAATTTAACAGAAGCTATGTTGAGGGAACACCCAGGTCTTTGGTTGTTTCCTCCACTAAAAATAACCCACCACCGAGATCCACTATTGTGAGATTTTTTTTTCTTCACAGGACTAACAATGAATCCTCAAAACAGCTTGGTCAAAATCTCATATCAAACTTGAGGGTAAAATAATAAGATTTGATAACGACTGTTCTTCTGCAGTGATATCCAAAAGGAAATTTTTTCTACCTTTAGTTAAAGATCTTAAGAAAAAACATGTAAAAGTTCACTTGCTTTTTACTGCCAGACTAAAAATATTTCTTCCTGATGAAATTAAATCATTTCTAGATTTAGACACTGAATCAACTTTTCTTAAATCAAAAAGTATAATAGATAAAATAAAAGATCTGGATTGGAATAGCAGCTTCTTGAAAAAGCAAGCTGAAAGAAATGGTTGGAAAATTAATGAGAAGAAAAAGAAACTGAAGGAAAAGTGATGATTTAAATTCAATGTTAGCTTAATAAGCAGTTATATTCCCAGTTTTGCATAATAAATTTTCCCTCTTCTTTATAAAACATCCTTTAATCAAAGAAGGAAACTTGGATGCATTCTACACTAAGGTAATTGGTATTCTTTTTATTTATTTATACTTCTATTTCTATCTTGGCACTTAAAATTAGTAAATGTATATTATAATTGGGACTGGTAAATACACTTCTCTTTGATTAAATATACATATATTTAATAAATATATTACTATTATTACTTCATTGATATTTACTTTGCTTTGGTGTTAGTTTTACATGCAGGTTTCCTCTGCTTACACTTTTGTAAAATCACTATTTTATATTAAATAACTTATTTCCCGTGCAGCCTTTAGAAATTGCTCATCTAATATATATTGCTGATACTGGTTGTGGTGATATTTCTTTTATATTAATTTTGTGATCCTGTTATAACAAGCTAGTTGTTTGAGTAATATTATGAGGATATAAGTTTCTCATTACTCAGCATAGTAATTAGTCTACACGATCTTGCAGATGGTTTAATTACCTATGAAGTTAAATATCTTTGATATAAGTAGGGGGATGGGGATTACCTGCAGTGTTTATACTGGGTTTTGTCTCTACAGTGTTTGAAATAGGTTTCATCTCTCATATTTCATAGGATCATAGGAGGTAGCCTATGTTAATGGCCCTGAGGCCCTTACAAGCCTAGCCAAGAGTTTAACCCCAAAAAAAGAAACTTCAGTCAGCACCTGTCGCCTCTGTCAGTGAGGGAATAAGGTGGAACCCCTGGGAAAAAATTGTGGTTTCCCATGCACTCATCAAGGTTGCGCTTGAAGAGGGTCAGGGAGGTACACTTTTTGGCATGTATGGGAAGTCTAGTCCAGAGACGGGGTAGCCTCTGGGAGACAAACCTGTCTAACAGGTATTGTTGATGTTGCATATTAGATTTAGGCCTTTTTAGCGGGTAATTCGTGAGGAGTTAGACTTGGATATGGAGCATCTCTAGTAGGGCAGGGTCTGATATTGCCTTGTATGTGAGGCACAGATCACCTCTGAGCAATCTGCATGATACCGAGTAGAGTGATAGTGACTTGAGCCTGTCTGCATAGGACAGATGTTGGAGGCCATAGATTATCTTTGGGAGGTATTTCTATGGCCTTTCCAGTTGGTGCAGGTGTTTGGAGAGGGACATACCAAACAGAGTGTTATACTCAATTACACACTAATGAGAGAGGAGTACAGAGAGGTAATAACCTCCTTTTTTCTGGATGCAATCCCATTACTTATGAGATAAACCAAGTAAAAGGCTTTTCTGACCACTGCCCTTACATGATAGTCAAATGTGAGATTGTTGTGAACCTGAGTACCCAGGTATCTCACCACAGGTTGTGTGCTCAGGGGGTTGCTGTTGATGTGGTAATCAGTAGGGGCTGTGTTTTTGCTGAATGGTATGATAATACATTTCTATACATTTAACTTAAGGCCATGACTTTGGCACCAGTCATTTCTTGCTGTGAGATCCTCTTGCAGTATCACAATAAATGGAAGCAAGCACTGTAGAAAGAGACCAAAAATTGTAAAAATACAGCACAGACAGCCCAATGAAGTACGGCACACTGTTTTTTTCAGAGATAGCACTTCACAAGACAAAACATAAATGCTTATATCCACAAGTACGTTTTCGTCTATACAGACTTCCTCAGATGCATAGATGAATGTAACTCACAAACACCGTTTTAAATAATTCTGAATAAATAAATAAATAATGCCCTACAATCACAGTGCAGCTAATTAAAATGTCTGAAGTATGACAGAAATCAATGACAGAAAAAATATAACAGAATAAAATATATAAAATTGTATCAAATAACTATCATATATAAATGAGCATATATTTAGAACATAAATACTTCATGTTTCTTGAAGGTTTTGTACTTAAAATAATAAATAAAACTCTGTATGTGTATAAAAGAATGAGGAGGGACATTATTTATTCAGAAGTATTTAAACTGGTGTTTGTGAGATACATTCATTTATGCATCTAAGGAAGTCTGTATAGACGAAAACGTACTTGTGGATATATGTGTTTATGTTTTAGCTTGTGGAGTGCTGTCTCTGAATAAACCAGTGTGCTGTCCTTCATTGGGATCTCTGTGCTGTATTTTTACAGTTTTTACAATCTTGCAGTATGTTAACATCATTTGGGGAGTCAATGACAGCACCCAACTTACAGTCATCTGCAGACTTGGTCAGCCATAGGCCCTTTGTCTTTGCCTAGACCTCTGAGAAGTAGATGTCAAACATTAGGGGTCCCAGGACAGATCCCTAAGAAAAAACACTAGTAACAGGTCTGATTTCAGAGGTGGCGGCACCTATTTTGACCTCAAGGGTCCTATCAGTGAGCCAGTTGGCCACCCACCTGATGAGCTAGGGATTTAGGCCAAGCTGAGTTAGCTTTTCGATGATGCCCAAGTGGGGGATTGTGTCAAAGGCCTTGGCCAAGTCAAGGTAAACTGTATGTACTGACTTTCCCTCATCCAGGGCTTTGGTGATAGTCTCAAATAAGTCAACCAGGTTCAGAGGCAAGATCTGCCCCTGATGAATCTGAATTGGGGGAGGTCAAGTGCTTGGAGAGTGCCTATGTCCTTGTTTATGAGATCTATAATAATATGTTCCATGGCTTTACAGATCAGACTCGTCAAGCTAATGGGGTGATTGTTTCCCGTGTCAGTAGTGGCACCACCTTTGTGCAAAGGGATGACAATGGCAGTTCTCCACTCCGCTGAGAATGAAACCTGTAATTAGGTTGTGGTTGAATAGGGTGCTCAGTGGCAAAGCTAGTTTTTGCTGGAGATGGTGCAGAATACAGCCTGGAATACTATCAGGTGCCATGGAAGCTGTGTTCTTTGCCTTGGATAGGGGCTTTAACACTTGATCTACTGTGATGTGAAGTGCGGGATACATATTGGGGTGGGCGACTGGGCCTTTGGGGGGGATAATGGGTGAAGTTTGTGCTGAACCTATCAACTAGTAGGCTGACTAAGTCAGCAGGATCAGTGTAAGTGGTTCTGTTAAGTACTAATTCAGAACAAACCTGGGCTTTGCCATGGAGGTTCCTGATGTAGCTAAAGAAGGCTTTGTGGTTTCCTTTAGTTTCGAAGGCTAGTTTTGATTCATAATTGGCTTTGGAGGTTTTCACTAGTGATCTAATTTGCTTGCTGAGGCTGAGGAGGGAGTTTTTCCAATTTGGGATTTGTTCCTTTTTACCCTTGGACAACAGTTTTTTTCCTTTTGTTGTAAAGCCTGTTGATAGAGGATGTCCATCAGACAGGTTTGTGCTTCCTTGAGGAGCAGGTTTTAGTTCTGTTGGGTATGGCTGAGTCCATGCAGTTATACAGGTGCTTGTATACTGCATTGGTGTACTGTCCAGCAAAGTTGTCTGCAGCATCCTCTGAGTGGGGTGGTGGTCTAAAGCTACTGATACCCTTCCTTAGGAGGTTGTAGTCAGCTTTTGAGAAGTTTTTTAGCCTGGTTACTGCTAGGGGGTGGGGGTTGAGTGGGATAGAAACTTCAAATGAGACAAACTGATGATCTGATCTCACCAGGGAAGAACATATTATGGGAGTGGTGCAGCAGTCACTCATGTTGATGAGAACCAAGTTCAGAATGTTATCTCCACTTGTAGAGGATGAGACGAGCTGGTCTAGTGAGTTAGAATTGATGAACTCAAGGAGACATTGGGTGAGTGCACTAGTGCTGGAATAGTTCACCCGGTCTATGTAGGGGTAATAGAAGTCACCAAGGATCAGGGTGTTAGGGGGTACCTTGATGGAGTCAAGTAGGTCCAGGTAGGAGGTGTGGGTGTCTTGAGTCATGGAGGGGGGTCTTTAACTGACTGTAACTTGGATGGATGTCTTGCCAACTGTCAGTTGCACCTGGAGTAATTCCAGTGTGTCATGCTGGCAAACCAGTCTAGAGGCGTGCCTGTCCTTAATGAAGGTAGACTCCACCACCTTTAGTCTTTCTGACCTTGTTTTGGGGTTGGAAAGCGTGGAATGAGGTACAGCCTGGTAAGACAGTGGTGCTCTCTGCAGCCCTGAACCAAGTTTCCGTTACCGTACAGACATCAGCATCTTACAGTGTGAGGAGAGCCTCCAGTGAGTGTATTTTCAGGTTAAGGCTCCTAGCATTATATTTCTTTTTTTATTTTGTTCTCTCTAAGGTTAATTTTTACTTGTATATCATTATCTTTTTACACTGGTGGTTGGTGGAGAGATATATTGCATTTGGATGTGGCTACCAAGGATATGGTGAGTGAAAGTGAAAGTGTTGGTCTTGTAGTTGTAATTAGTAAATACATCATTCTATTTAATAAGTAAATTGTGATTTTAAGCTCTAACTAACTCTGAATACAAAGAGCTTGAGCTCTTGCTTTTCATTAATCATTTTAGTTACTTACTGTTTTGGTGATTTGGGCTACCTGCTGAGATCATGAGCTTTCTGACATCTCGCTTGATTTTCATGTCTATGCTGATGTTTCTTCCCTATGATGAGAAGAGGGTGGTGTTTACATTCCACATAGAAAGTTAAAGGGAAAGTACAGCTGATAATTCTTAAAGGTACCATCCCTGGAAACAATTTAAAGCATCTTTACTCTGTGAAATTTGGATTTCTAATAATATTGAAGTTGCATGCTGAAGCTGTTGGAAGGATTATTTTAAACATTAGTGTTGTTGTTTTTTTTTTTTGATTACATGGTAAGTAGTGCTTGTATCCATCATATAGTAAGTTCCAATTAGGTACTAGTGTCCACTCATAGCAGTCATCTAAATTAAATTATATTGCAGTACAAGACTACTAGTAAATCTTTAGGGGATCTCTTTTTTGAGTTTGGTATTGCAACTTTAGACCAGTTTTATTATTTAGAATTCACAGGAGCTTCTTACAACTTTAAAAATAATATCATTAAAATTAAAATATAATATATGAAAGTCTGTTTAACATTTTAGTGATTTAATTGATTATTAAAAGGTTCTAGCCAGAAAACAGGTAATGCATTGTTTAGTATTTGCTTAATCAGTGATGAGTATAAAGTGTATAACCAAAGGAAGTAGTATTGGAGATAATTTCTGGTCAATGTTTGCCTCTAGACACTCTAGGTATTGGACTTTCACTCTTGTAGTGTAGGTTGTGGGTATTTGAAGATTAGAGTCATTATGGCATCTGTTTTATTTACCAGTGTGGACTTAATACACTTAAATTTAAGAAAGTAGACTTGTAGTGTAATATAGTTTAATTTAGATGATTGCTATGAGTGGACATCAGTATTTAATTGGAACTTACAGTATGATGGATACAACATTCAGTTCATTTAACAGATAGATGGACAGCTGATGTCCTTGTTTCTTCTGGATATCATAACTTATATTAATGTGTTTTTTTTTTACCCACATCTAGATAGAAGAATCAAATTGTCATTTTACTAAATATACATAGTACAGCTGGGTCTATATTATATTCTCGAAAGTCGACAATGTCAAATCTGACATTGTCAACACGAGAATATCGAACGCTCAGAATCTCGAGAGTGTAATCGGAAATCTCAGTAAGGGGAGATTTCCATTTACTGCAATGTAGTGTGGTCTCGGTGTTGGTATATTTAAGTAGCGTGGGGTGTGGGGGGTGCTGAGGTGATTGCCCCCCTGCTTAAACCTGTTAGGGTACTTTTTTTTTTGTCTTTTTATAAGGTTGATGTTTGAAGACATCGACCGTATGGTGTCAACCATATGTTGTTTGATGTTTTCAAACGTTGATCTTATAATATAGACCCATACAGCTATAGCATTTGAGGTGGGCTATCTCTGCTTGAATCTGAGAGTACTGTTTTGTGAGACTTACTTCACTTGTATGTGCATTTGCCAGCCTTCCCCCTCAACCTCTTATCACAAGAAATCTGGACAAACGCCCAAACATAGGGACACCTTTTAAATATTGCACTTATAAATTTAGAAAGTTGTTAGAATAACAGGATTTGTGTTAACATGCATTTTTCTGAGGGATATGAAGTCTGAAACTGAAATGCATGTCATTATTTAGTGACTTTAATATTTAGATCATCCCAGGGATTTGTCAAAAAAACACATTTTTTCTGAGGAACAGGCCAAAAATATAAGGCAAAAATCTGGACATTCTGCGAAAATTTGTACAGTTGAGAGGTATGGCTCTCATCTATACAAGCATTGTGTGCATATATATTTATTTAGATATGTGTGGAGAGAGAGAATAATAGATGTACACATTTAGTAACTTGATATTGCGAAGGATGTCTGACCTGGGTGAAACCTAATATATTGATATATGGTTTGGTGAACATTAAAACAAAATGGGGTCAATGACAGAACCTCAGGAGATCCACTGCATTTCTTTTTATGTTTTTTTTTTTGTTGTTGTTGTTTTTTCAGATAGCAATTCAAATTAGTAAATGCCATACAATTGCAAACGTGTATGCTATATATTTCAATTACATGAAAATAAATGTACTTAACCAAAGGACATACAATGCATGTTATTTTTTAACTTAATGTAAATTATAATAAGAGCTACATATAAAAACTAAATCTTTGGTTATCTCTTTAGTGTGTCTAAAATGGGTCTACTTTAGAAGCTCGAAGTTTCAAAACTTCAAACTTCATATTGTTGAGACCATAAGACTGAAGTTTTGAAACCTTGAACGGTTTAAATGGAAATCGTCATATAGTGTGGAATGGGAAATTTGCCTTTCTGTTCATTCTTTTCACTGCAGTGTGATTATGGAGTTGGTATATTTAATTAGCAGGGTATGTATGGGGGGTGCAGCAGGGCTTATCCCCTGCATAAACATAAAACAAAATTTGTTTTATTCTTGAATAATAATAATAATAATCCCATTAAAGGAATACCCGCTTATAAGGACTTTCAAGAATACATTAATAAAGAAATTCAGACCTTCATTGAATTTAATAATATAGAAGATACATCAGAGATTTACATACGGGATACCCTAAAATCATATTTAAATGGTCAAATTATGAAATGGTACACCCTAATGAAAAAGAAATGGGATAAAGACTTAATAGAATTATAAGAAAACAATTGATAAACTAAATCTAGATAATCAAAGCAAAAATAAAGACATGATGAAAGAAAACAAATTACAAAGTAAATATCTAGACATTTTAAATAATAAAACTTATTAATCTTTTCTAAGTTTATCAACTTCTCTGTAAATCCAAAATCCATGCATAAATTAACTTCTAGAACAAAAATGATTATTAAACCTAATCACATTAAAGACTTATATTAAGCTGATAAAAAGAAAAATATTACAGGAATAGAGGATATCTTAAGAGAATTTTGAACTTGTTTCAATAAAATGAAACAATATAGCCCAGCAATAGATTTACAAGATGTAATTAAAAACTTTTATAGAAAGTTTACTAAAAATAAATTGACTGACTAACAGACCTATAGTAATGTCTGAACTTAAAAATCAAATTAATAAACTAAAGCCTAATAAACCCCCAGTAATGATAGTATAATACCAGAACTTTATAAACTTTATAAACGTATGCCTAAAGATGCTTTCAGTATCTTGCTCCAAGTTTTTTTTTTAAGTTAAGGATTTAATAAAAGTACCATCATCATGGAAATACACACTTATTTCTCAGTTTTGAAAACTGAGAAAGACCCAGCAGAGTGTTCTTCTTATAGGCCAATTTCATTGTTAAACACTAATTACAAAATATTCGTGGCTATAAAGGCAAGTAGAATTCAACAATTTCTTCCATACTTAATAATGATCAAACTGGATTTATAAATAATAATAATACTCATAATATTAAAAGAATATTAACCATACTTTATTATGCGAATAATACAAATGATAACTTAACATTAGTAAGTTTAGACATTCATAATGCTTTTGACTCAATTAATTAGAAACACCTTTTCTTAGTTTTAGAGGAATATTATTTCTCAAATGGCTTCTTACAACTTCTAAATCTCCTTTATGAAAACTCCTTTGCTTATATAAAAATAAGTTTATAGATCTCTGAGTCAATTCTGATAACTAAAGGAACTAAACAGGGTTGCCAATTGTCATCACTGCTCTTTAATTATGAAACCATTTGTAAACTACATAAGATCAAGAATAAATCTGTTTGTATTCCTTTGATAGCTAAACCCTAAAATACTATTATTTTTGATATTCTTTTGACTTTAAATGACAGCAAAAAAATCTCTTAATGCTCTTTATAAGGCAATAGAAATTTTCAGAAAAAATCATGACTTACCTTTAACGAAAACAAAAATTTTACATATAAGTTCCAATTATTTATGATATGGAGGAAAGATTTTCTAAATATATTGTGGAAGATAAAAAAGTAAACATTTATGGATAACTTTAACAGAAAACAAAATATAATAAATGTAAATTATAATAGTTTAGCCATTATTAAGAATCTTACTCATAAATGGAATAAGTTTTTTTCCCAATGGAAAAGATACTTTCCTTAAGAAAAATGATTCCATTAGGTATAAATGTTTTGGTAAAATATTCACGCTCTCTCCCCCTCCTCCCAAAGTATATGATCATTTAATTCTTTAATTTTTAGTTTCCTTTGGTATCCCAATAAACCAAGCTTGGCCCTGAATCATCACTTAAGAGATTGGTCTTCTGGTGGCATTGGTTTACCAGATTTAGAATTATATTCTTTATCAAAAATTATAAAGACAATCTCTTTCTGGTCGAATAATAATTACAGTGCTAAATGGAAAGCATTTGATTAAAATCCAACTATCACACATTTTTACATCAAAATAAATAGTAAACAATTTTCTTTGGTTATGAAAGGATTATATTTTAGAAAATCAAAATCAACCAATTCATTTTTCCTATATTTCCAAGATAATGATTAACTTCAGGAATTGTATTTACAAGAACCCAAAATATAAAGCATGTTTTGTCTAACATTTCCTATAGCATATACACAAAACAACATATATACATTTAAGGTAACTATAATGATTGCATTTAAGGAGAAATTTTTAATATATTGTTGTCAGCTGATGGAAAAAGAAAAGCTGCAAACTCTAGATTATACAGAAAAAAATATTTTAAATAAATCTAGTTAGATATTCAAAATCGTAGATATTCAATAGAAAAGAAAATTAACCTAATACAATCATCAATAAAAATACTGTCCCTAAATTCATTGATCTTTTAATTATTTTGATGCATCAAAATATATTAGGCAGAAGACTGTTATCCAGAATTTATAAAGTGGTTGAAAATACTACAAAGTATTACAAAGAAAATTATTGAGATTATTTCAAATCCATAAATAATCATTGTCCAAGTGAAGAAGAAAAAAAATGAAGTTATCTTCCAAAGTACTACTTCATTAAAATGGGGGTCATTCTTGTAGAAACTTTGGATGGATGGATTCATCACCCCATATAAAAGTTGAATTAATGTATAAAAAAATGGTGGATGTTGAAGATGCAAGCTGAGCATTAAATCAGATTTGCAGCATGTTTTGGGCAGTAATTAAACCATTCTGGAATTATATTAATACTTTTCTACAGACATTATTTAATAATCAATTTACTTTAACTAAATCAATTTTTAACACCTTAATACATAGGTGCATCAAAAAATAAACTGCTCACTTCTATAGAGTATTTTGTCAATAGCAAGACAATCACAAAGAATTAGAAGAGTGAATCATCTTCAACTTTAAAAGTATTGCAACCAAAGTCTGTCATTTAGAATTACTTACAATCAAGGGAAGAACAACCAGAACCGCCACTTCTTAGAACACCTTAATGAATCTCAAAGAACTGCTAAATAAACAGTCATTAACATGTTAGCAGCAAAGACTATTTCATAGATAAATAGAACTTTTCATATATAGTACACAACTCTGTAAATAGTTGCCTTTGTTATTTTTTGATATTCTTTTTTTCATTGTTTGTTTAATCGCCTAATTTCTATATATATTTTGGGTTATATTTTATCGATTTGTTTAAATTTAATACAATATTTGAGAAAAATAAATCTACATTGACTGCAACTACATATTACTACATTGACTGCAACTACATATCACTAATCCTTTATTAGCTATATAATCATTCACCTGCTTATGCTGTCCTTTTTTGAACAACATATTTAAATTATACACATTTTTATCAACCATACATGGTCCATCTTCCAAGAAAGATTGAAGGCCCTGAAAATCAATAACATTTCTCCAACAGTTTTGCAAAATGTTTCTAACAACCCTTGTGGTGCCATTGTACTTACACGCCACAGCTGTAAAATAGTTTTCCCCTTTTATATGTTTGTTACTTTTGATGTTAATAAAACTCATATTCAAAACTAATTGGTAATGAAAAGATCTTACAAAAATGATTTATTTCATAACATCGTCTCACAGAGGTACAGCCTGTCACTAAACATTTTACCAACATCATTCATTTCCTGTAAAAACATGTTATCTGATGTCAACCATGACAGTCTAATCATTGTCCCTTCAGAATATTTTTTTTTCTGCCATGGTGGATGATAATTGTCACAATATAACAATTATAATTGGAAAATGGTTCATTTCCATGAACAGTAGATGGAAATCTTTTAGCATCCCTATTCTTGTAAATCTTAACATCCAAAAAGCAGATTCCATCTGCATTAAACTCTCCCTTAAATGAAAAAAAATGGTAAATTTGTTTACACATTGCAAAAAAAAAATCAATCTAGAATTGTCTCCTGACTATAAGTCAGCAAAAAATAAAAAAAGAACAAAGATGTATAGTTTAAGACAGTTGAAAATCTGGAAGAAAACATATCTCTCACCACCAGAGTGCAATATTAGCAAATGTAAGAGGAGCAGAGGCTTCCACTGCTACTCCTGTAATTTGTTTAAGAAAAATTCATGTTCAAAAAAATATGAAGTTGTATGGCAAAACAGTTCCATAATTTCCCACCAACATGTTTGGACTCCTGGTTAAATTAGTGCCATGTAATAAAGTTTCATTCAACCATTTAAGACCAATGTCACATGTAATGACTAAAAAAGAACTTTAACAACTACTACTAAAAAGACAATGTATCATCATACTCAGTATTATGCAGTTCTTTCAAAAAATGCCATGCATCTTTCAACACATTTTGTCATGAAAATATTCTTTAAATAATCCATGTTTTGAAACTAGTTCCACTTCAGATCCACCAGCTGCTATGATAGGCCATAATGAGTGGTCTAAAATAAACTTGTGAACCTTTGAAATACTAAATATTCTAGAGATAACTGGTTTAGATACCTTTAGTTATTCAAACAGTGTTTTATTAACAATCTCCCAATAAAAAGCAGGTCTTCCAACCATAAATCTATTTTGTGGTGAGCAATATTGACTTCATACCTAGTAACATCCATAAAACTCGCCCTGGGATTCAGTAAGGTTCCATGCAGGAATAGCTTATTCCAGCATGGAAATGACCATTTAAGAGCAGCACGGCAGCGTGCCATGCATAGTAATGAAAGTGCACTGCCTCTACTCCTAAACGGACATGGAGCATGGGCAATTGCAGGGGTTGTATCTGAGAGCAGAGCTCTCACAATACACATGCCCCTGCACTCAAGAATTGCAGTTCGGCAATTACAATGAGCGAGAATGCTCATAGGGGTTGCATGCCTCCAAACTGTACAGATCTTTGCAGAATGTCCAGATTTTACATCCATACAGTTGGCCTGAACAACATTTGTCTGGGGAAACACTGAAATTATGTCAGGATTGAAGTCATTAAATAATGGCATACATTTGAGTTTCAGACACCAAATCCATCAGAAACATTATATTAAAACAAATCCTGTTACTTTAGCAATTTACCTAAGTTTATAAGAGCTATATTTAAAATATGTCCCTTGTTGTACCTCATTTTGTCAAGCTTTGTCCAGATATGTGGCATGAAGAAGTTGAGAGGTATGGGGGGTTGCTAGGATGTCTGCCAAATGTGCAGATGCATGCAGGAGTCCACAGCAATAAGTGTAATCTGTCCCTTCCTAGAGAAACTAACAGTAGAGAATTTTTTTTTATCAAACAGATTAAATTTAACCGTAGCACAAGAAGATAAATAGCAAGATACAGGCAATTGAAGCAGTACTGCAATAGTGTAGTGGTCAGAAAGTTCGCTTTGCGAGCAGTCATTCCCAGTTCAGTCCTCACTGTTGTAAATTCAATTTTCCATGTGAAAGCAATATATGAACATTTTTTGCTGTATAACCTACTAAATAACATATAGTTGTGAACTGGAGTACTGCATTAAGTGCAGATGTGAGGTGTCATGGTAATAATGTGGTAAAATCCACAGATAAACACAAATTCCCCATACAGTATATGTACACATGAATCAGGGATACTAAATTAAGTTATAATGTGTAATGAATGATAAATCCATAGAGTGTCCAAACCTATCACTTTTCCAAGACCCATGTTTCATTTCTTTCTAAATTAGTGTGGGGGTAAGTGGGAGTAACACTTTTAAGCAGTAGTAAGTGGGTTTAAGCCTGCTTGCGTGGGGGTAAGTAATGTGCACACAGGTTAAGCAATTTTGAAGCTAACTCTCTGTAAGCATATTTAACCGGAAGTTAGCATTGTTTACCATTGCACAAACCCACTTACAATTGCTTAAAAGTGCCTTAATCACTCTGTATCCAACAGCCCCTGTTCTGCCCAGCAACAAAATAAACAGGCCTTGAACCCAGGACCCTGTACACTATAGTCACAACAGTTAACCAGTATACATAAAATTAAGGTATACCCAAACAGATATTCACTATAGCAAAATCACAATTTACACGTGAACGGAATCTATAAACAGTTTTATGTTGTATAACCTACTACATAACATATATATGTCAAATGGAGTACTGAATTAGGTCCAGATGTGAGGTGTCATTGTAATAAAGTGGTGAAATCCCCTAATAAACACAAGTACCCCACACAGTGTACATACACATGAATCACAGATACCAAATATAGAAAATGTAATGAATGATAAATCAATGCCAAACAGCAAATAGTGTGCAAATTTAAAAATAAGCAATGCAAAGCATTGCAGACCTCTGCTTACTAGATGTAAGCAATGCGTAGCCTAGTTAAATCAATGTGCCCATTGGTATACCCCTTTAAGCAATGCCAGCCTTAGGTAAGCAGGTTTGCCCATAGCTTAGCATTTTTAAAACCATCCAATCATGGCAAATTCTGGCCCTATTTAAACCCCACAGGTGGGAATACATCTCATAACTGGTTGCAGCTTCTTCTTGTAGGCACTATGTCTGGCATCAGAGAAGGATCGCGCTTCTGAGTGCAGTGCTGGGGCATCCAGGAGTCCAAAGGCATGGCAGGACTCCTTGTAAAAGACCATAAAGAGAGACTGCTGCAGGGTCAGTACCAGGGTTCCCAATATAAAGCAGACACCTGGGAACATCTCGCCCGTGACCTCACCAGTGCCACTGTCATCCCTCAAACTGGTGGGCAGGTCAGGCATCGCTATGCTGACCTGAAACAGAGGAAGAGGGAGTTCTTGGATCAGTGGATCCAAGACGCTAGGCAGAGGGATGATGTCCCAGCAATGTGTAAGTACTCATTCTACTTACTACCTGTTTAATAATTGCCAGCACATGTATATTATGGATAGGTATGACTAAATATTCCTCTTATGTCTTTGGCAGCAGTAGCAGAGCAGGCTGTGAATCAGGAAGCCCATGCCTGTAGGCTGCAGAGGCTGTGTCACGAGGCAGGTTAGTAATAATCTTGCATGTAATGTTATAAGAAATAAATCTAACAGTAGTAGAAAGTTAATTGCCAGTATAAAACCTGTATTGTGTATGGGATGTACTGAACAAACCAGATACTATGGCAGGAAGAGTCTCATATGGGTTGTATGTAAATAAAAGGGTAACAGCCTGGCAATAAAGGTCTAACTCCTTGACTGCTTGTGTTTACTCTGGTATCATATGGTAATATAGTGTTGCATTTTTTTAATAGTACTGTTGTATTAAGCACTGTTACCCACACTGTGCTACACAAATTAAATGTGTAGGAATGTCTGTATATGACTGTTGTAATCACAAGGTCATATTGTTCAAATAACACACTCAGCTGAGATGTAAACTGTTATATTTTTAGCACACACAGTCATGGTTCGAATCCTGGGAGTGGTAGTAAGCTGTATGCTGAATCATACCCCTCAAGTGTATAGATATTGTCAGAAGGTTCTGATAATTGGCTTAATTTTCCTGCCTGTCACCCTGTCCCCCTGACAAATCAGTGGGATGATCCCAGAAGTTTAGGCAGCAAATAATGTCATACATCTGATTGTCAGACATCATAACCGTCA